>NW_024426864.1:0-5290 GCF_017311325.1 Ursus maritimus
TGCTCAGCCGCCAGGACCGTGGGTCCAGGGCTGACACTGGGCACATGGGAGAGATTGGCTCAGGCTCACTAGAGGAGGCACGTCCTAGTGTACTGCTCCAGTTAATTGACCCTGACAGGACACAAACTGGGCTTGGCCTGAGGGCTAGGACCAAGGCCATCTCCATGCATCCGCTGGTAGTCCTTTCAGATGGTTTATTCTGGAAGCTTCACACGGAGCCTGGATGAACCTGACAAGGCAAGGTATCCGAGAGCAGGCGCGTCCGTGGTTCTGTCTCAGAGCTGTTAGATCATAAACTGCTAGGTTACAGTGAGTCAGGAGGCCTTGACAGAGAACATGTTGTCGAAGATGCAAATATGAACAGCACATAAGAATCACGAGGTCATAACTAAAAGAGCATTCTGGGCACGGACTGATGACCAGCCATAGGTCTTTCTTTGATACATCAACCTCACATTTCACAAGGGAATTAGAACCTAAAGTTGGAACATCAGGCTAAAAATTGCTCATGGTTGAATAATATTGAAAATTACTTAATTGTCTATTAAGTACACTGTGCATAATTTTAGCTATGAAATCTTACAGAGACATAAATATATATATAACCAGCCATAGGTCTTTCTTTGATACATCAACCTCACATTTCACAAGGGAATTAGAACCTAAAGTTGGAACATCAGGCTAAAAATTGCTCATGGTTGAATAATATTGAAAATTACTTAATTGTCTATTAAGTACACTGTGCATAATTTTAGCTATGAAATCTTACAGAGACATAAATATATATATATATATATATGAATACATTATGTATTCATTTCATTTTGCATAATTAGATATTACTGCCATTTCTACACCTAATAAAAATGATCTCCATCCTGGATGCTGGCCCCCTGGTGGCTCTGGATAGTGCAGCCCTTTCTGAACAATGCATCCCAGTAAATGTAAATCTTGTGAAATTTGCCTGACAAAAATAAATAAATAATTTTATTATTTATTTTAAATAATCTAATAATTGCTGGGTAGGTAGTGATTTTAAGAAAAATATTCATAAGATATTCTCAGGTATAGTTTTACTGATTCTCATAAAATACTAACTCTGCTTTTAACAGAACAAATCAGAAGTCCAAGTTACAGTGAATGTGGAGCTAAGTATTATAAAAGAGCTGCTTGGCATCCATCAAGTGAGTGAGTGAGTGAATATACACAATTTTATGTGCCTGATTTTCCTAGAGAGCACTCATTAAGCCATCTTGCTGGTAACACATTTCTCGTCTTATCAGAGAAATCAAATAAGGTAGATACATTAGTAAATGAGCGCGGATGGTAGAAGGAAAAATCAAATGAACAAAAGAAAACGTGTCCGACCAAGAAGTCCACAGACATCAGATGACACCTGTCATGTCATGGACATGTCTCCGAAAGCAAAGGAAGAAATCTGATGTGCCTTTTATCATTTAAAACCAGGCTGGACAAAGTTCTCGTGGTCTGTTTCAGGAAGAACTCCAGCCAGCACAGGGTGAGCCAATTGCTGTAGGAGACTTTTCTGCATCTAGTTTCCACATTCCGTTTTCATGGTAACATGAAACAGAACAGAAAAACACAAGGCATGCTTTCAGATTCATGTCGCCAGGACAAATACGTTTAACCTAATGCACTAAGATGTCATCAGCTAGCTCTATCTCAAGGTAGCCTCCCATAATATTTTTAAAAGCCACCTCCTCTTTGTATTAAAATCTCCTAAAACTAGTTTTACCTTCTTGTAACCCTTGTGATGGATTCTTCCCATTAGCACATTCTTTTGAAAATTTTAACTTGAGATATAAAATAAAAGTACTACGTGCTTTGAGTAATCGTAGAAACATTGGAAATGAAACAATTCTGCCTTTTAAACATATATTATCATTTTTGTTTTTTCTGAAAGTAACAATCTGAAGTTGGAAATAAGCCCTGTTTTTATCTAAATAACAGAAGAATTCAGGAGGTGTGTTCTTATTGGCTTCTGGAAGTCAGACTTCCTGAGAAAGGAGGGGGTGGGGCAGAGAATGGGCAGCGTCAGTCCGGGGGGCCCTGTACAGGGCTTGTGGCTGTCTCTGCATTTGGGCATGTGTCAGGTACATCCCCCGTCTGAGAACCAGAGTGGTCCCTGGGGGATCCTAAGTCCAGAATAGCATGTTCCCAACAGGGGAAATGATCCTATTGGACACTTTCTCATCACTCTTCTCCTCCATTATCCATTCATGAGTGTTCATGCCTGAAATTCCTTCAGTTGGGGCCAATGCTTTTCATTACCCACGCACAGGTAAGAGACAAACGTAAATAGCTCTATGAAAGCAATGCCATCCTATGCTTCAGTCATGACAGAAGGTGTATAAGGTAGATGTTCATCCATGACCAAAAGTCTGCTGTTGATGCAGGCATTGCTGGTCTTCTGATGGAACATGGGTTAGGACTTGGCCACCCCAGCAAGAAAGGGGACTGACTCCATCAAGCACTCAGCCCAAGCCCTGGCCTCTCTCCAACCCTCCTCTCATGGACGTGCCTCTCCTCCCACCATTGCTCGCCTCCCATCCTCCCTCCACCTCCAACCCCAGCCCACCCCATGAATTCTACCCCACACCCTGCATGCTGATTCAGTCCACAGCACTGTGTCCCCCAGGGGTCTGTAAAGTGTTTCTGTCAAGGTCCAGAGAGTAGACGCTTCCAGCCTTGGAAGAGCTACGTAGCCTCTGTCTTAACTCCTAGCTCTGCCAACCGTAGCACAGAAGCACACAGCCAGTAAAACTTTACTCAGGCACGCTGACATTTGAAGCACATGTAATTTTCACGTGTCACAAAATATTCTTCCTCTTTTGAATTTTTCAGCCATTTAAAAATATTATATATATATATATATATACATCCTTAGCTAAGGGCCATATAGAAGAAATGGCCAAATAGACTGGGCCCCGGTACGGTAGTTTGTCAACCATGCTTTATCGAACATGACGATGCCTGGGAAGCATCCTTGTGCAGCTGGAAAAATTCACAAATAGCTTCTTACTACTTGGCTCTTTCATCAGGGGGTTAAAGCACCAAGGGCCTCTTTCCAGCCGTGAAGTTAAAGCCTTCCTTTCATTCAGCAGTTCCTTTCAACTGCAGATCTTCTTTGGTCCTTCTGGACAGACCCTCCAGTAGCAGAAGTTACGAAGACTGCGACGCAGCCATTCTTCCTATGGTTGAGGCAGCCCATTCCTTTACAAAGACGCTAACACCTTTGACAATACTGCCTTTTCACTTGCTTAGCAGATGTGGATCAGCTGTGCCCCCAGATCTCTGTGGCCAGCCTGCCATCCCAAGGGGCTCCCGTTACCTACAGGGGAGCCCCTCCAGGTTGGGTCCCTCTGGTCTGCATTGGAGGAGCCAAGCCCTTTGGGATCACTCAGCTGTCGCTAAATAGCCGGGGTCCCAGCCTTATGCTCACAGACTAGCACACACTCCCTCCTGGCATCCTAACCCAAACCCCTTTCCCTCTGCATCCCCATTGCCTGCGCAATGTCTAGACGCACAGGTGAGACCTGGCTTCCAAAGCCTTACAGTCTCCAGGTGCGTTGCTTCCTGGTTGGGCCCTGGCTAAGCCTCCTGGTGGCCCATGGACACGTCTCATGCAGGCCCTTCCCACTGTCTCCCTACTCTTTTCCTGGTCCGAACCTGGACACCTCCACTCTCTGTGTCATCTAGCTCCAACAGACTCCGCTCCCAGACTCTGGGACACTGTGAGCCACCCTTCGGGCCAAGTCTGTTTCTCAGAAACATTGAGACATCTAGAGGCCCCAGCATTTAACGTGGGATGTTCTGGAGACCAACTCTCAGAGCCAATACATATAACACCAGGTGGAGTCTGCATATGTGCCATGAATTCCTTTGTTAAGTCTTCGGCAGAAAGCACTGGATAAGCCTTTAAGGCTGGTGTGAAACGCTGTGTGTGGTTACCAAGGAGTGTGTGATGCAAAGAACGGTGAAATTCAGCCAAAGGAGGGGGGCCCAGCAAGAATATCTCTTCAACACATGTGTTGGTTGGATGAAAGAAAGAAGGAAGGAAAGAAGAAAGAAAGAAAGAAAGAAAGAAAGAAAGAAAGAAAGAAAGAAAGAAAGAAAGAAAGAAGAAAGAGCCACCCCGCACTTTAGAAATTAAATAAATGAAGTCCTGTTATGTAATAGTTAACCTCCGTTTCATCCCATAAAACTGTAAGAGCCTGTTTCTGAAATTCTCCATGTGTTTTCCAAGCCCGAGCACACACGTGGCCACCGCCTCCCCCCGCCAGCTGCCAGATCTGACGAGAACACAGTGACTACCAGCTTCAAGTCACAAAGTTCTTGGCCTCTCAGTGTTGTGCCTATTTCAAAGTTCCGTCATTCATCCTTGATTTCTCAGACCTGCACTGAAGAGCTCCTGTGTTCAAAGCACGGCTCATGGTCAGATCACATGTCCACTTTTTATTTCATAACACGTGGCCTGTCATTCTGTCCTGGCCGCTCGATGGATGGTAGCTTTGGAGAAAGGCTCCACATGGCCGTGTGTGCCCTTCATCTGAGACCTACGGTGTGGCCCTGTGTTTAGTGCAGAGCAGACCTCAAGCCAGACACAGGAATGCAGACATGCTCCGAGGCAAGGAAGTGAGCATTCTCTGCTCTGACATCGATTCCTCAAAACCCGTCGCCCGTGCACCTGGCGCAGCTGCTCCTCTGGGGTTTCACCCGTCAAGGCAGCTGCTCCCCCTCCCACCGAGGCCCCACATGAAGCAGAGTCCCTTTCCTGCCATGCCACTCATGGGACCATAAAGATCTGACTGTTGTTGTATGTGTTCCCTTTTGTTCTTCTAAGAGACCAGGAAAATGGGTTATTAGTGACCTGAAACTTGGGAACACACAGTTGTCGCTTTTTAACGACGTCGTCCATCCTTAGGGATGCCAACACTCAACCTTATAATGACAACCCAAGACAACAGCAGTGGTTCTCAAACTCGAGCTCGCTCCAGAATCCCCTGGAGGGCTTGTGAAAACACAGATCGCCAACTCCCGCCCTCAAAGTGTGTTTCTCATTCAGAAGGGTTTCCCTAGCTTTCTCTACAAGCCCACCATCCCTGTGGGGGTCCACAGGCAGCACAGAAACCTTCTGAGGGGTCATTGGGAGCTGTTCCTTCCGGGATCATCTCTGGTTATCTCGCCCGGGTACAGTGGGGCAGGCTGGTTGCATTCCTGTAAGGCCGTCCCTCTTCAGCAATGGCCTGTCCTCCTAGAGGCTCAGATG
>NW_024426865.1:0-5277 GCF_017311325.1 Ursus maritimus
GCCTCCTGGGAACGAACCCTAACGCTAGTTGGCCCCTGAGGGGCCCCTCCCACGGGGCCTGGCGCCACCATGCCTGGGTTTCTGTTCCCCGAGCCCGGCCTCCTGGGAACGAACCCTAACGCTAGTTGGCCCCTGAGGGGCCCCTCCCACGGGGCCTGGCGCCACCATGCCTGGGTTTCTGTATCCCCGAGCCCCACCGCTGGATGCATCCTGCCGCGCCGCCGACACCCGGGCCGCTAGGAGCTCCGCCGGTCATTCAGGGAGGGAGAACGGGCAAGGCCCTCCGAGCCCCCGCCTACATTCGAAGGCTCCTGACACCAAAACCCTAGGGTCCAGGCTCCCGCTCGCCAGTGCCCTGCCTCGGCCAGCCCCTCTGCACACCATAGAGCTGGTGGATCAGGACTGCCGGCCTCCTGGGGGCTAACCCAAGCCCTACGTCAGCCCCCGAGGAGCCCCTCCCATGGGCCTGGTGCCTCCACACCGGGGCTTGGGGACCCCCGAGCCCAGGCTCTGGGCTAACCCTGCCACCCCGCCGCCACCAGGGGCCGCTAGGGCGCCGCCGGTCATTCAGGGCGGAAGAACTTGCTGAGCCCTTCGAGCCCCCGGTGATTTTCGAAAGCCCCCCACGCCAAAACGCTTGGGCCCATGCTCCCGCTCACCAGCGCCCTCACCTAGGCCAGCCCCTCCGCACGCCGCATAGCCAGCGAACCGGGCCTGCCAGCCTCCTTTGGGCTAACGATAACCCTAGGTCGGTCCCTGAGGGACCCCTCCCAAGGGGACAGGCAGTGCCACGGCGGGTATTGGGGACCCCCGAGCCCCAGCTCCGGACTCACCCTGCCACCCCTCCGCCACCCTGGCCGCTTGGGCGCCGCCGGGCATTCAGGGCAGGAGAACAGGCAGGGCCCTCCGAGCCCCCAGCGACATTCAAAGGCCCCACGCACCAAAACCTTAGGGCCCACAATCCCGCTCGCCAGCGCCCTCACCTCGGCCCGTCACTCTGCTCGCCACACAGTGGGCGGATCGGGCCTGCCGACCTCCTTTGGGCTAACCATAGCCATAAGTCAGCCCAGAGGGAATTCTCCCAAGGGGCCTGGCGATGCCACGCCGGGGATTGGGGACCCCCGAGCCCCAGCTCCGGACTCACCCTGCCACCCCTCCGCCACCCTGGCCGCTTGGGCGCCGCCGGGCATTCAGGGCAGGAGAACAGGCAGGGCCCTCCGAGCCCCCAGCGACATTCAAAGGCCCCACGCACCAAAACCTTAGGGCCCACAATCCCGCTCGCCAGCGCCCTCACCTCGGCCCGTCACTCTGCTCGCCACACAGTGGGCGGATCGGGCCTGCCGACCTCCTTTGGGCTAACCATAGCCATAAGTCAGCCCAGAGGGAATTCTCCCAAGGGGCCTGGCGATGCCACGCCGGGGATTGGGGACCCCCGAGCCCCAGCTCCGGACTCATCCTGCCGCCCCGTTGTGATCCGGCCAGTTAGGGGCAACGTCCTCACCGGGTGGGAGAACAGGTGGGCCCTCCAAGACCCCGGTGACTTTCGAAGTCCCCCAGCGCCAAAAAGCTTGGGCCCACGCTCCCTCTCGCCAGCGCATTCACATTGGCACGCCCCTCCGCTTGCTGCACAGCCGGCGGATCTGGCCTGCCTGCCTCCTGGGGGCTAACCTTAAAGCTAGGTATGTCCCAGAGGGGCCCCTCCCAAGGGACCTGGCGGCGCCACGCCAGGGATTGGGGACATCCGAGCCCCACCACAAGATGAACCCTGTGGCCCAGCCACCACCCAGGCCACTAGAGGCACCGCCGGTCATTCAGGGCGGGAGAATGGGCAGGGCCCTCCGAGCCCCGGGCTACATTCGAAGGCCACCAGTGCAAAAACTCTTGGGACCACGCTCCCGCTCGCCAGTGCCTTCATCTAGGCCTGGCCCTCCACTCGCCGCACAGCCAGCAGATCGGGCCTCCCGGCCTCCCTTAGGCTAAACCTAACCCTGGGTCGACCCCTGACGGACCCCTCCCAAGGTTCCTGGTGCCACTACGCCAGGGATCAGGGACCCCAAGCCCCAGAGCCAGACTCACCCTGCCGCAATGCCACCACCCAGGCGGCTAGGGGCGCCACCGGTCATTCAGGGCGGGAGAATGAACAGGGCCCTGGAGAAACCGGCAACATTTGAAGCCTCCCGCGCCAAAATGCAGGGGCCCATGCTCCCGCTCGCCTGAGCATTTACCTCGGCCCGCGCACCTCTCACCACCCAGCCAGAGGATTGGGCTTGCCGGCTTCCTGGGTGCTAACTCTAACCCTAGGTCAGCCCAGGAGGAGACCCCCCCAAGGGGCCTGGTCCCGCAATGCTGGGGATTGGGGATCCCTGAGCCGCAGTGTGGGACTCACCGTGCCGCCCCACTGCCAACGAAGCCTCTAAGGGAGCCGCTGGTTATTCAGGGCAGGAGAACGGGCAGGGCCCTTCGAGCCGTGGCAACATTCGAAGGCCCAGGGCGCCAAAACACTGGGGACCACGCTCCCACTCTGCATTGCCCTCAACTCGGCCCGCACCTCCGCTCCTCGCAGAGCCGGCGACTCGGGCCTGCCAGCCTCCTGGGCACTAACCCTAACCCTAGGACGGCCCCTGAGGGTCCCTTCCTAAGGGGCCTGGTGCCACAACGCCGGGGATTGGGGACCCCCAAGCCCCAGTGCCGGATGCACGCTGCAGCCCCGCCCCACACGGGGCGCTAGGGGCGCCGCCATTCCTTCAGGGTGGGAGAACTGGCAGGGCCTTCCGAACCCCGCCGACCTTCGAAGGCACCCCGAACCAAAACGCTTGGGCCCAGGCTCATGTTCACCAGCACCCTCACCTTGGCCCAACTCTCCCCTCTACGCACAGGCTGTGTATGGGGCCTGCCGGCCTCCTGGGGGCTAACCCTAATTGTAGGTCAGCCCCCAAGGGGCCCTTCCCAAGTGGCCTGGCCCCACAAGGCCAGGGATGGGGACCCCGAGCCCAAGTGATGGACTCACCCTGCTGCCCTTCAGGCACCCGAGCCGCTAGGGGCCCACCGGTCAATCAGGGCAGGAGAATGGGCAGGCTCTCCGAGGCCCCCTGAATTTCAAAGGCCCCCCACGCAAAAACGTAGGCTCCTATGCTCCTGCTCACCAGCGCCCTCACCTCGGCCCACCCCTCCGCTTGATTCAGACCCGGTGGATAGGGCCTGTTGTGCTCTTGGGGGCTAACCGAAACCCTAGGTCTGCCTCGTGGGGCACATCCCAAGGGGACTGGCTCTGCAATGCTGGGGATTGGTGACTCAGAGCCCCAGAGCCGGACTCACCCTGCCACACTGTCTCCACCCCGGCCTCTAGGGGCACATCCGATCATTCAGGGCAAGAGAAGGGGCAGGGCCTTCCGAGTCCCCGGTGACTTTCAAAGGCTCCCCGTGCCAAAACGCTGGTGCCCACGCTCCCACTCCCCAGGGCCCTCGCCTTGGCCTGCCCCTCTGCTCCCCGCACAGTGGGCGGATCGGGCCTGCTGGCCTGCTGGGGGCAACCCTAACAATAGGTCGGCTGGACTCACCCTGCTGCCCTTCAGCCACCCAAGCCTTAGGTGCCCCGCCGGTCATTCAGAGTGGGAGAACGGACAGGTCCCTCCGAGCCCCCGCCGACCATTGAAGGCCCCCCACGCTAAAACGCTTGGGCTCATGCTCAGTCTCGCCAGCACCCTCACCTCGGCCAAACCCTCCAGGTGCCAAACAGGCGCTGATCGGGTCTACCGGCCTCCTGGGGGCTAACCATAACACTAGATCGACCCCGAGTGGCCTCTCCCAAGGGGCCTGGCGCCGCAACGCCGGGGATTGGGGACCCGAGCCTCAGCACCTGACTCACCCTGCCGCCCAGCCGTCACCCAGGGGCTTGGGGTGCTGCCGTTCATTCAGGGCGGGAGAAAGGGCAGGGCCCTCCGAGACATGGCGACCTTCGAAGACCCCCCAGGCCAAAACGCCCAGGCACACCCTCCCACTCACCAGCGCCCTCACCTCGGTCCGCCACTCTGGTCTCCACACAGGTTGCGAATAGGGCCTGCCGGCCTCCTGGTGGCTAAAGCCAACCCTAGGTTGGCCCCAAAGGGGCCCCTCCCAAGGGGCCTGGCGTCACAACGTGGGGATTGGGGACCCCCGAGCCCCAGCACCGATGCACCTGCCGCCCTCACCCCACCCGGGCCGCTAGGGGCGCCGACGCTCATTCAGGGTGGGAGAAAGGGCAGGGCCCTCCCGAACCTCGCCAATCACAAAGCCGCCCCAAACCAAAACGCTTGGGCCCAGGCTCATGTTCACCAGCACCCTCACCTTGGCCCAACTCTCCGCTCAACGCACAGGCGGTGTTTCCGGCCTGCCAGGATCCTGGGGGCTAACCCTAACTGTAGGTTGGCCACTGAGAGGCACTTCCCAAGTGCCCTGAGCCACAACGCCGGGGATGGGGACTCTGAGCCCAAGTGCCAGACCCACCCTGCTTCCCTTCAGGCACCGGAGCCGCGAGGGGCCCCGCTGGTCATTCAGGGCGGGAGAAGGGGCAGGGCCCTCCGAGCCCCCGGCGACCTTCGAAGGCCCCCCGCGCCAAAACGCTTGGGCCCACACTCCCGATCACCAGCGCCCTAACCTCGGCCCACCACTCTGCTCGCCGCACAGCTGGCGGATCCGGCCTGCCGGCCTCCTTTGGGCTAAACATAACCATACGTCAGCCGAGAGGGACCCCTCCCAAGGGGCCTGGCAATGCCATGCCAGGGATTGGGGATCCCTGAGCCCCAGCTCCGGGTTCACCCTACCGCCCCGCCGCCACCTGGGCTGCTAGGGCACCGCCGGTCATTCAGGGCGGGAGAACTTGCTGGGCCCTCTAAGCCCCCCCGTGACCTTCGAAGGCACCCCGCGCCAAAACGCTTGTGCTCACGTTCCCACTCGCCAGCGCCCTCAACTCAGCGAGCCCCTCCACACACCGCATAGCCGGCGGATCAGGCCCACCTGCCTCCTGGGGGTTAAACCAAACCCTACGTCAGCCCCGAGGGGCCCCTCCCAAGGGGCTTGGCGCTGCCACGCCAGGGCTTGGGATCCCCCGACCCCTAGCTCCAGACTCACCCTGCTGTCCCGCCGCAAACCGGGCCGCAAGGGCGCCGCCGGTCATTCAGGGCGGGAGAACAGGCAGGGCCTTCCGAGCCCCCGCTGACCTTCGAAGGCCCCCCGCGCAAAAACGTTGGCCCCATGCTCATGCTCGCCAGCGCCTTCACATCGGCCCACCCCCCGCTTGAT
>NW_024426866.1:0-5272 GCF_017311325.1 Ursus maritimus
TTTTTTTTCCAAAAGTCATGACAGACACCAAACCACAGATCCAAGCAGCTCAAAGAATACCAATGGAGTGAATACCAAAAACCCCACATGTAAGCATATTATATTCAAACTTCAGGAAACCAAAGACAAAGAGAAAATTTTATAGGCAACCAGAAGAAAAAAACCCACCTTGTTCCTAATGGAACAAGGATAAGTATCATAACAAACTTCTCTTAGAAATCATGCAGCAAAAAAAAAAATAAATAAATAATAATAATGGAGGGATATCTTTTAAGTGTTGGAAGAAAAAAACTGTCAACCAAGAATTCTATATACAGCAAAGACATCATTCAAAAGTAATGAAGAAATTGTAATAGGATGTATGGTGACAGATGGTAGTTATACATGTGGTGAGCAGAGCACAATGGGTAAACTTGTTGACTCACACTATATTGTACACCTGAAACTAATGTAATGTTGTGCATCAACTATACTCAAAACGATTTTTTAAATATTTATTTATTTATTTGACAGAGAGAGAGACAGCCAGCGAGAGAGGGAACACAAGCAGGGGGAGTGGGAGAGGAAGATGCAGGCTCCCAGTGGAGGAGCCCAATGCGGGGCTCGATCCCAGAACCCCAGGATCACGCCCTGAGCCAAAGGCAGATGCTTAACAACTGAGCCACCCAGGCGCCCCTCAAAACAATTTTTTTAAGTAAAAGAGAAATGGGGAGTTATTATTTGATAGGTCCTGTTTCAGTCTGAGATGATGAAAAACTTCTGGAAATGGACAGTTGCACAGCAATGTGAATGTACTTAATGCCACTGAACTGTACACTTAAAAATGATTAAAATGGTAAAAATTTTTAAAGATTTTATTTATTTATTCGACAGATAGAGACAGCCAGCGAGAGAGGGAACACAAGCAGGGGGAGTGGGAGAGGAAGAAGCAGGCTCATAGCGGAGGAGCCTGATGTGGGGCTCAATCCCATAACGCCGGGACCACGCCCTGAGCTGAAGGCAGACGCCTAATGACTGAGCCACCCAGGCACCCCTAAAATGGTAAATTTTTATGTTGTGTTTATTTTACTAAAATGTAAAATGAAAGACAAATAAAGATTCTCATAGACAGGAACGACAACAACAACACCAAACAAAAAGCAGGGTAGGGGAACTGAACTTATTGCTACCATATTGCCCTTGTAAGAAATATTAAAGGCATTTCTTCAGTCAAGGGCAGAGAGAGAGAATCTTCAGCCTGCTCCATGCTCAATGAGGAGCCTGATGTGCGTCTCCATCTCATGACTCGGAGATCATGACCTGAGCCCAAGTCAAGAGTTGGATGTTTAACCAACTGAGCCACCCAGGACCCCTGCACAGAAAATTATTCTGGCAAGAAACAGAATCTTTACTGTCTAGGCAGATTACACAGAAAGTAAAGAACAACAGTTTATATTCTAGACAAAGGTATTAGTGAATACTCCAAAGAAGCAAGCCCATCAAACCTGAATGAACTTGGCTAATATTTTAACACACTTCATAGCATCCTTTCGGACTGTAGAATTATGAACGAACGAAGGCAAGGAAAACTCACTTCCCAAGTGTTATCCTTCATTTTGCTCTTTCGTATTCTGGAGCAAACGGACACTATACCCGAGGAAAGCAAGTCTCTCCGAGGCGGTCCACAGGTCAAAACAATACCAAGATGGCATTTATGCAAATACGCCATGCTCTCATCATTGTTATCTTCAAATGGATCCATAAATATTTAAAAATTTCCTCAGTCTCAGGGCACCCGGGTGGCTCAGTCAGTTAAGCGTCTGCCTTTGGCTCAGGTCATGATCCTGGGGTCCTGGGACTGAGCCCCATGTTGGGCTCCCTGTTCAGCGGAGAGCCTGCTTCTCCTTCTCCCTCTGCCTACCGCTCTGCCTCCTTGTGCTCTCCTATCTCTCTGTCAAATAAATTAATTTAAAAAATCTTCAAGAAGAAATTTCCTCAGTCTCAACAGTCACTACAGTAAATAGAAATAGACCTTGCCCACATAAACAAATCTCTTTGGGGTCCTCCATAAGAGACTAAAGAAAAAGTAACCTGAGAAACACTGCTTTTGGACAAAATTACTTTTTTCCCTAAAAAAACAAAAGCACATACACAATTGTATTTCTCTGTCATTATTGATCCTAGTCTGAATCACTCATGTATATTTTTTTAATTTTAAAAAGATTTTTATTTATTTATTTATTTATTTATTTAGGCAGGGCTGTTGCAGACCAAGGGGGAAGGAGAGAATGAGGGCCGACTCCATACTTGAGAGAGCCCAGCATGGGATTCAATCCTCCCACAGACAGATCATGACCTGAGCAAAACAGAGTTGGACACTTAACTGACTACCCACCGGCACCCCTGAACCACTCCTATTAATTTTAATGCTTACAAAGTAACTAGTATCTATTTCACAGAGAAAAGCGGGTGGTGGGAAGGCACAGCTGAGAACTAGTCTCTCTATACCAGCATTTCAGCAGACCAGCAAAACTTTCAATACAATATCCCTTTTACACCTTTTTAAAAGTGACAAAATGGGGCGTCTGGGTAGCGCGATTTACACCTTTAAGTGACAATGGCGTGGTAGTCAGCTGCGTCGACTCTGACCTCAGCTCAGGTCTTGATCTCAGGATTTTGATCTCAGGGTTTTGAGATCAAGCCCCACGCTGTGCTCCACACTGGGCATGGAGCCTACTTAGAAAAAAAAAAATAGAAGTGACAAAATGAACATGTTCATTAAAGTGACTATAAGTCAGAATATTTGCATAGCATGTAAAAATAGAAATAAAATTTATATACGTTTACAATTATGCTTAGTCACCACCGTTGCAAGATTGTGTTGCAATCCATCAAATTTTAACTAAGTCCAAGGTTTCAAGACCTTCGAATACTTCAAACTGACTACAAAGACACAATTACTATTGAAATAAAGCTTTTCGAATAATGACTCAATTTAATTAAGCAAAAACGTACATTTTAAAATATGTTAACCATTATGTGGGAAGTAATGTTAGTTTTGATCCTCAGGGTTACGTGCCTGGATCAGCAAGTTATTCAGCTAGTGGCTCTAACAAGCCCCAAATCTCATTAACGTAACACAAGAAGGTTTATTTCTCACTTACATGAGACACATGCTGCTGTTCCTGTCCTAACCTAGCTACAAGGGCTATTGGGAAATGTAACCTTGTATGCCCAGGAGAAAAAAACAAAGTTGGTGAACGCTTAGCCAGGTTCTGTCAGAATGCCTATTTTCTTTTCTTTTTTTTTTAAAGATTGTGTTTATTTATTTGAGGGAGAAAGCACGAGCAGGAGGAGGGGCAGAGGGACAAGCGGACTCCATGCTGAACCTGAAACAGGACTTGATCCCAGGACCCTGAGATCAGGACCCAAGCCAAAGGCAGGTGCTTAACGGACTGAGCCACCCAGGCACCCTTCTTTTTTGTTTCATCGCCATCTCTTTTTACTGTCCTGATAAAAAGACAAATAACAGTTGCAACATGCTTTTAATTAATTTTGAAGCAGGACTATGTTTTCCTGAAATGTGACACTATTTCCAAACTGGACTGCGTGGATATTTCTGCTAAGGGGCTTTGCACACCGTTTCAGGGGTCTCACAGAAGCCCTCTCATCCTAGTTATGTACCCTGGGTTAAGATTTCCCTGGCAAGAGGAATTTTAACAACCCTTCCTATAAAGAGGCATCCAGGGGCTCTAGCTTGTATCCAGGAACACCAGCCCCAACCTTCCCAAGGAGACCAATCTGCCTCCGACTCAATGGGAACCCCTATCATGTGGTCTAAGCTTCTCAGGGCTGAACCCATAATCCCCATATTAGTTTCCTGGGGCTGCGGTAAGATAGCACTACAAACTAGATGGCTTAATACAACAGACATTTATTCTCTCACAGTTCTGGTGGCCAGAAGTCCAAAATCAAGGTGTCAGCAGCGCCATGTTCTCTCTGAAGGCCCTAGGGGATGACTATTGCTTAACTCTTCCTAGCTTCTGATGGTTGCTGGTAATTCTTGGTGTTCCTTGACTTCTAGAAGCATGATCCCAATCTCCACCTCCATCATCACATGGCATTCTCCCTGAGTGTCTGTGTTTGACTTCACATAGCATTCTCCTCTCTGTGTCTGTGTCTCTGTTTTGTCTTCTTCTAGGATGCTAGCCATTGGATTAGGGCCCACCCTAGTCCAGAAGGACCTCAACCTAATTAATTGTGTCTGCAAAGACCCTGCTTCCAAATAAGGTCACATGTTGAGGCTCTGGATGGACATGAATTGGGGGGTATGTACTATTCAAACTGGGACAATACCATATCCTTCTTCTCATCCTTTAGTACACCCCATACACACAGTCTCCTGGGACACCAAAACAGGAAGCCAGCCTCCTCCTGGATCTGCTCTTTTTCCCCAACCTTAAGTCTTGCAGAAAATTCAAGAAGTAGCAAAAGATCTTCCCATGTTCCCCGTTGACCAGTCGCACCCGCTAACCCCTTAAAGTCTAGTTTTGCTTCCTCTTACTCATTAGCCAGGGTTGGGGACATGTGAGGAGCAGTCCTGGGTTGTTCTTTTAAGGAGTTCCCTCTTTCCTTCATGTGCCCACCTTCATGGCGAGCCACGCTGTAGGGAGAGTGGAGTGGGGGCAGTGCCAGACCCTCATGTCAGATCCGTATGAGGCCCCTTCTTCTTTACCCTCTTTCTATCCCTCACAGCCCGAGAGGCTGAAACCCAGGATAGGAGCACGTCTAGTCGAGAACATGGGACAGTGGCTCAAGCAGTGATAGGGAGTGAGCATATGTGTCGGGATGAGACCAATGTATGAGTGATGATGAAGAGCCCAGCCTGGGTCATCTGGAACCTCCCAGAAGCCCATTTTTTATTCTTCCTCCTGTGCCTTCTCCCCATAAGGTCCCAGCTCATTGTTCCTTCCCTCCCTTCCTCTTTTCTTCTAAAGTTGGACAAAGAGATCAGATCTCAACTTTTTCACTCCTAAAAAAAAAAAAAATCAAAAGATGGCTCAGGATTCAATGAGTGGGTCACACTGGAAAGCTGGGGAGGAGGGAAAGTGAATCAGTCAGTGTGGAATTTCCTGATGAGGGTGACATGGAGAGGGAGGAGGATCAAAGCTGATAGAGATGGATCCAAGCAAGGACTGGGTGGAAGGATGTATGACTGAATGATGGAAAGGACGATGAATAGTTGGGAGGATGGATGGATGGATGGACAGCAGGATGGGTGGAAAAATGGAGA
>NW_024426867.1:0-5257 GCF_017311325.1 Ursus maritimus
GATAAAGAAAATACTTACTGTGTCATTTCAGGAAGATGTATTCTGTTTCTTCTTCTCCGTTGCTTCGGTGGGGGAGATAGTGTTCAGAGAGGCGTGGGTACTAGGAGCAAACTGCAGCAGGTGAGCTACCCAGAGAGTGCCGATGATCTGTGGGGAGCTTCGGGGGCACACAGAGGCTGGGGAGTAGACTATGGTCACTAGTGTTTGTTTTTCCTTTACTATCAAAGATGAAGTTTGGTTGTTTGAAATTTACTCTAGGCCTCCTACCTACCATCTCCCTTCCTTCTCCGTGGTGTGGAGGTGATGCTGGATTAGAGGCAGGACTCGTGCATGTGGAGTCTCGGTGTGTCTAGTTAGTTTGGTAGTCACAGTTGACCGGCCGTGAATCCGGGGCTATGGTGGAAGCTGTCTTACTTTAGTGGAATTCAACACTGGTTCTCTTGTTCTTTATCGCTCCAAGTGAGCTTATATAGATAGTGGGTTTAGCCTCTGATTCTTTTCCTCAAAATAGGGGGAAAGGATTTCTACTAGCTTTTCTGATAATAACACAACTGGACCCAGTGCAGTGCCCAGAGTTGTGCACAAGAAGGAGAAATGAACGGCTGGTTTTCACTCTCTGTACAGTTGGTTTGTATTTGCAATCAGTAATTTGAATTTTGATATTTTTGCCAATATAGATGGAAATTATTTCTAACTTTTCACACTTAATAGCATTATCCTACCTCAGATGTTAATAACAGAGAAGAATTTCCTGAAGAAAAACTAGAATTATGAATATACTAGGATTACAAATAATTCTGAGATGTTTGTTTCCATTTCTCTGCCCCATTCTCCCCCCACCTCCTTTTTCTTCCCCCACCTTCTTTCTTCTTCCTTTGGTGGAACTGCACATCTTTTACTGAGATTTCCCATATAAGATCCTTGTGAAAAGAATGCTCCTCTTGAATTTGTTTTAGCAAGTGCTTTATTCAGAGCAAAACCATATAATGTGGGTAGAATTCTATGCTACTAATTTGGGGATTTGTGAAGGCCTCTGGATAGTCACTGATTAGAAATAAAGAGTCTAGTGCAGTTTGATTTTTGTTAAAAAGATATTAGACCTTTGCATGATCTCTGGCAAAGTGAAAAACTAACCTCTTACAGTTTATCAAGTGCCTACACTTCCCATGTTTTTGAATATTGCATTTTTAGTATGATGAAAATGATTTCCTATCTGTATCTGTCTATTTTGATCAGTCTTGATGGTACTTTTCTCCACTCCATGGTTCTGTACATCTCATGCTGGTGCTCTTGAATACGCTCTTTTTCCCACTACCCCATCCTTTGTTTAGAGCTTCAGTCTTCCCTCCTACTGGAGTATCCTGATAACTAACTAGTCCTTTGGTCTGTGATCTTCTGCCCCTTCTGTCTCCCTCACCCACCTGGAAGGCTCTTTGTATAATGTCATTCTGATTCCTTTGGCCTTTCAGATGAAGACTGAACTCCCTGCCAAAATGTTCAAGGCCCCTCCTGATCTGGCCTCTGCCTGCCTCTCCATCCATTGTCACCCACCTTACTTTTGCTTCTACTGGCAGAAAAGCAGCAAGGTTGTTTTTGTTTTTCTCCTGCTACTGCTTAGTCTGCCTAAAATGTCCTCCGCTGCCTAGCTTACTCCTCTATGTATTCTTCAGGATTCAGTTCAAGGTGATCTCCCTCTGGAAGTGTGCCTTGTGGTACTTTCCGCATGTACTGACATCCCTGATGCTCTTGCCTTTTCCCTTAGAGCTATCATTTTTAGAGCAGGAGGAACCTGTGTCGCTTATCTCTGATCCCTCACACGGTACCCGGCACAAAAGGGCACTTAAGAATACTTATTAATGAGTCAAATAAACGGTAGATTTAGAGGAAACTTGTTTTAATTACCTGCACTACTACCAATTAAATCTCATCTAGCTTAGTGATTTGCAGTACTTGGAGATGCTTTTGTTGTTATGGAAATTTGCTTTTCTTTTCTTTTCCTTAAAATCACCTTTTAAGCTTTTGGTTAAACTTATTTTTATTTCATTCTGATATATGTATAATTAACTCGACAGATTTGCCTCTTTTTCAGCTTTTTTAAGTTTTGTTCCTACAGCATTCAATTGTTGATAATCTTCAGTCTGTAATTATATTTTTTTAAACTTGATTGGTGCTCACAAGAATGTTTTAAAATCCCTCAAGTATTGCACATTTTTTTAGTTTAAACTCTCCAAGGTGGACATGCAGTGCATTGAGTTTACTTGTGACTTGTACAACTCCTACGTTGAGGGTTTATTCACTAGGCTTAGAAAAATAACTTGAAATTTTCATAAATGTTAGAATCTCGGAAGTGAAATTTTGTCACTATCTCTATATATTAAACCACTCAACTGTATTCAGAGATGTTGTATTCAGTGTACGCCTCTTTTATCTGTCAAAGATAGAGTGCATTAAAATCTCCTATGATAAATTATTTCCCTCAGTTACTAGACATTTCATTTATTTTCATGTACTTTTTCATTTTACTTTCATGCTGTGTTATTGGTTGCCTAAAGGTTTGTATTATCACTAACTTGGAATTACATTTTTAATCTAATTTTTAGAAAAATTTTTTATATTATGTTAGTCACCATACAGTGATCCCGTTTTTGATGTAAAGTTCCATGATTCATTAGTTGCGATAACACCCAGTGCACATGCAATATGTGCCCTCCTTAATACCCATCACAGCATCCCATTCCCCACCCCTCCCCTCTGAAGCCCTCGTTTGTTTCCCAGAGTCCATAGTCTGTCATGGTTCATTCTCCCTTCTTTTATCCACCCCTTCTTTTCCCTTTCTTCTCCTCTGATCTTCCTACTTCTTATGTTCCATAAATGAGTGAACCATATGATAATTGTCTTTCTCTGCTTGACTTATTTCCTTAGCATTATCTCCTCCAGTCCTGTCCATGTTGCTGCAAATGTTGTGAAATCGTTTTTTTGATGCTGAGTAATATCCTTATTGTATATATGGAGACATCTTTTTTTTTTTTTTTAGAGACATAGTGAGAGGGAACACAAGCAGTGGAGGGAGAAGCAGGCTCATAGCGAGAGCTCGATGTGGGGCTGATCCTGACCCGGGATCACGCCTGAGCCGAAGGCAGACGCTAACCGCTGGCCCCTAGGCGCCCCGCACATCTTCTTAATCCAGGCATCTGTTGAAGGGCATCTCGGCTCCTTCCACAATTTCTATGTGAGATGTGCTATGAACATTGGGGTGCATATGGCCCTTCTCTTCACTCTGTCTGTATCTTTGGGGTAAATTAGCGAGCAATTGCTGGATCATAGGGTAGCTCAATTTTAACTTTTTAAGGGACCTCCACACTGTTTTCCAGAGTGGTGTACCAACTTGCATTGCCACCAACAGTGTAAGAGGGATCCCCTTTCTCCACATCCTCTCCAACATTTTGCTTCCTGCCTTCGCTGCCACTCTGTCAGTTTTTGACCATCTTCTTAACTGGTCAATGGTGTGTATCTCTATGATGTTGTGTGTATTTGTTTTCATTTGAATTTCTCTGATGGCTAATGGTTTTGAGCATTTTTCATGTGTCTGTTAGCCATTTGTATGTCTTCATTGGAAAAGTGTCTGTTCATATCTTCTGCCCATTTTTTAATTTGATTATTTGTTTCCCATGTATTGAGTTTCAGCAGTTCTTTATAGATCTTGGATAGTAGTCTTTGATCTGTAGTGTCATTTGCAAATATCTTCTGCCATTCTGTGGGCTGCCTCTTAGTTTTTTTGACTGTTTCCTTGACTGTGCAGAAGGTTTTTATCTTGATGAAGGCCCACAAGTTCATTTGTTCTTTTGTTTCTCTTGCCTTTGGAGATGTGTCATGAAAAAGTTGCCATGGCCGTTGTTAAAGAGGTTACAGCCTATGTTCTCCTCTAGGATTTTGATGGGTTCCTGTCTCACATCGAGGTCTTTCATCCATTTGGAGTCAATCTTTGTGGATGGTGTGAGAGAGTGGTCAAGTTTCATTCTTTTGCATGTAGCTGTCCAATTTTCCCAGCACCATTGATTGAAGAGACCATCTTTTTTTCCACATTTTTATTCTATTTGAAATGATTCCCTTTGTTCCCCTTAAAGCCTTTTCACTTGCTATTGATACTACTTTGCTGTGGGTTTGTGCCCATGCACACCTGATAGATCAGTTTCTGTGCTTTATTGTTAATCTTTCTGTGTTTGAAAGCCAGGTCTGAATGACTTGGTCTTTGGTAGAGGAACTTAACCTATTTGTATTTATGATTTTTTATGTGTGATAATCAACATTTTTGGGTTTTTTTTCTACTTTTGTCTGTTGAGGGAGAGGTCACTTTCACTTTATGGAATGAACTTTGTGATTTGGAAAATATGCTTTCTATTTTCTATCATTCCAATAATTATCTTTAGTAATATTATTTAGAATGCCAATTTATTTACTTATTTATAATTTAAATTCAATTAGCCAATATACAGCACATCACTAGTTTTTGATGTAGTGTTCAGTGATTCATTAGTTGTGTATAACACCCAGTGTTCATCACATCACGTGCCCTCCTTAATGCCCATCACCCAGTTACCCCATGCCCTCACCCCAGTCCCTTTCCACAACCCTCAGTTTGTTTCCCAGAGTCAAGAGTCTCTCATGGTTTGTCTTTGTCTCTGATTTCTTCCCATTCAGCTTTCTCTTCCTTCCCCATGATCCTCTGTGCTATTAATAATTATCTTTAAATTAGCAAAGTACCATTTGGAACTTTTTTCTTCTAATTATTCATATCAAGAGTAAAGCAGTACTTGATGATAGTCCCATGCTTTTACTTTTATCCCATATATTTTTGGTACTTCTCACTTCTCAGCTATTTTAAGTATTTTGTATCCGGATTGTTTTCCTATAATATTTTCAGAATGTTATTTCTCTTAGGTTAATCATTTTGAGGATTTACTCTAGTTTTCATAACCATCTTAACTCTTATTATATAAATATAGCTTCCTGTCACAGGGTTTAGACCCTCACACCTTTGTTTTTGGATTGTTTAATTAATCTCTGTATTTGCTGGAATATGAATTTGCTTCATATGTCAAGGAAGGAAGATATGTGGCTGCTATACTTCCAGCTCTAGAATAGCTTTCTTTTAGATTCAAACATATAAATCTGGCTATCTACTTTCTGAATCATAATCTTTTTTTTTCCTCAAAATTTTGAATTTTGTTTGCTTTTTAAAATAGCTATAGTTTAGTCT
>NW_024426868.1:0-736 GCF_017311325.1 Ursus maritimus
GCCTCCTCCCCCCTTCAAGCAGAGGCAGACTCTCAGCCCCCATGGAGGAGAAGGCTCCCTGGGCCTCTCGGCCTCTCGGGCCCCACTGGCAACAGACACCAACCGGATGCCACCAGATATTCGTGATCAAGATCTGAAGAGCCCCCGAGCACTGCCTCCACCGCCTCGGTCCCTCACTGCGGCCTGTCAGGCACTCCCAGCAAAGGCAGGGGGCTGCTGGACGCCCTGCCCCTCCCCTGAGATTGCCTCTTGCGCTCCCCACCCCCACGAGGGATCCCCAGTGGGTCTTCTTGGGCTCTGGCTCCTGGAGAACGTTGTGAAGAGTTTGTATTTTTTAAGTAGTGTTCATACAGGCATATGTACCACCCTTCCCCCCAAGATGTGGGCAAATGATTACGGAGGCCCCGCTATGCTGTGTATCTGAGCCCTGTTGTGTATTCTGCTACCCGTGGCTTCATTAGAGGCAATTTGGAAGAGCCGGGACGGTGCTCCTGTTTGACTGGATTTGGTCAGGGTCACGTTCAGCTTGCTGTTGATCCCTGCCCGGGCAGAAACCAAGGCGTTTGTCCCGATGTTGTCTGGGGAGCCTAACTCAGCAAGCTGCTGAAGTCAACCTCTTCCTGGAACAACCTCTAAAGAAAATTCCACTTAGAAGGCTGTGCTGGGGGCCAGGCAAACCCACTTAAAAGTTGAGGTCCCCGCCACACACCCATAGCGGGAGGCCCAGGAGGCCCAT
>NW_024426868.1:4162-5254 GCF_017311325.1 Ursus maritimus
GGGGTGGGGGGGGGGGGGCGCTGGCAGGCACCCAGCAGCAGGCGGGGAAGGTGCTGCGAACCCCCTGCAGAGAAGCCTCCGCCACCCCGCCTCCGCCCCGCCTCTGAACGGAGCCCTCGGATCAAACCTTGACCATACCTGTTTAAATATTCGCTTAATACTGGCCCTCAAAGCTTCCGTCCAGCCCAGCCTCCCCCAGGTGTGGGGCCCCAACTGCCCCCCAACACACACACACACACACACACACACACACACACACACACACACACACAGCTGGGACCGGCTGGTTCTCCGAGGAAGACCCTCACTCCAGGCGGAGGCCGAAGCGCCGGGAGACGGCCCTGAGAGACCTCTGCTGCTCGGAGACCAGTAGCCCGGGAGGCAGGAGGCCAAGTGCCAAGGAAGGAGCCACAGAACCGAGACCAGAACCCGAAACGCGCAAAACGCGCCGTGTTGGCGCGCCCCGCTCGGTGGAAGTGTCCCCCGCCGCCCAGCTGGGGGCAGCTGCGCTCTACCAAAAAGGCCTCTTCCCCTTAGTCTGTTTATTCTGGGGGAAGGAAAGCCCCCCAAAATTGGAAAAATCTCCTTCAGAGGAAAATAAAAGGGCAGGTGACTTTCCTTCTGCGAACGGAGCCCCTGCCCTTTGCCAGAGCTTGGTGATCCTAGCACCTCCCATACAGGGAAGTGGGTCCCCGGGTCAGGCCCCGCAAGCAGCAGGGGTCACTACCTGCCCTGCGTCATCAGGCTCGCTCATAGAGCGCTGGGGTGGGGGTGGGGGTAGCTAGGGGGAGGCTGAGAGAGAGATGTGCATTCAGAATGGGGAGCCTGGGTCTACCCCTGCCCTGGCCTTGTTGCCCTGGGCAGGTCACTAACTGCCCACAGCCTCAGTTTCCCAATGAGATCAATGCTGTCTCTCGTAGGGTAGTTTAAGAACCAGGACTTTCTTTCACGTTGCGTTCCTGCCACGTGCCAGACCCGTGCCAGGCTCTCGGGACTGTCTCTGTCCAACTGTATGTCTCCACATCGATGAAGTTCAAGATGAGGCAAAACTAATCACCAGTGATAGAAATGACAACAGTGGATGCCTCTGGG
>NW_024426869.1:0-485 GCF_017311325.1 Ursus maritimus
GGCACCAGGATCCTTGGTAGGGACCCTGGGGGGCCGACCTATGGTTAGGGTTAGCCCCCACAAGGCCGGCAGGCCTGATCCACCCTCTGTGCAGGTAGTGGAGGGGCGGGCCGAGGTGAGGGCGCTGGGGAGCGGGAACTTGGGCACCAGGGTTTTGGCGCGGGGAGCCTTCGAAGGTCACCGGTGGCTCGGAGGACCCTGTCTGTTCTCACTCCCTGAATGACCGGCGGCGCCTCTAGTGGCCCGAGTGGCAGCAGGGAGGCAGGGTGAGTCTGGCGATGGGGCCTGTGGTCCTAGTCCCAGGCTTGGTGACGCCAGGCCCCTTGGGAGGGGCCCCTCTGTGACTTACCTAGCTTTAGGGTTACCCCCAGGAGTCCGGCGGCCTGATCCGCTGGCTGTGCGTGGAGCGAAGGGGTGGGCCGACGTGAATGCGCTGGGGAGCAGGAGCGTGGGCCCAAGCGTTTTGGCGCGGGGGGCCTTCTAAG
>NW_024426869.1:1400-3009 GCF_017311325.1 Ursus maritimus
GGGCGGCAGGGTGAGCTTGGCACTGGTGCTCAGGGGTCCCCAATCCCCGGCGTGGCAGCGCCAGGCCCCTTGGGAGGGGCCCCTCGGGAGCGGACCTAGGGTTAGGGTTAACCGCCAGGAGGCGGGCAGTCCCATTCCGCGGGCTGTGCAGTGAGCAGAGGGGTGGGATGAGGAGAGGGTGCTGGCGAACAGGAGCGTAGACCCAAGCGTATTGGTGCGGGGGCCTTCAAAGGTCGCCAGGGGCTTGGAGGGCCCTGCCCTTTCTCCCGCCCTGAATGAGGACAGCTCCCCTAGCGGGCCGGGTCGAAGCGGGCCTGCAGGGTGAGTTTGGTGCTGGTGCTCGGGGGTCCCTAAGCCCCAGCGTGGCAGAGCCAGGCCCCTTTGGAGGGGCCCCTCGGGTGCCGGCGTAGGGTTTTGGTTAGTTCCACGAGGCCAGCAGGACCTATCTGACGGCTTTACTGCAAGCGGAGGGAAGGGTCGACGTGAATGCACTGGCGAGCAGAAGCATGGGCCCAAGCGTTTTGGCGCGGGGGCCTTCGAATGGCGACAGGGGCTCGGATGGCAGTGCCCGTTCTCCAGCCCTGAATGAGGACAGCTCCCCTAGCGGGCCGGGTCGAAGCGGGCCTGCAGGGTGAGTTTGGTGCTGGTGCTCGGGGGTCCCTAAGCCCCAGCGTGGCAGAGCCAGGCCCCTTTGGAGGGGCCCCTCGGGTGCCGGCGTAGGGTTTTGGTTAGTTCCACGAGGCCAGCAGGACCTATCTGACGGCTTTACTGCAAGCGGAGGGAAGGGTCGACGTGAATGCACTGGCGAGCAGGAGCATGGGCCCAAGCGTTTTGGTGCGGGGGGGGGGCTTCGAAGGTCACTGGGGGCTCAAAGGGCTCAGCATGTTCTCCCGTGCTGAATGACCAGTGGCGCCCTAGCGGCCCGGGTGGCGGCGGGGCAGCAGGGTTAGCCCGGAGTTGGGGCTCGGTGGTCCCCAAGCTCCAGCGTGGCAGCGCCATGCCCCTTGGGAGGGGCCCCTCGGGGGCCAGTGTAGGGTTTGCGTTTAGCTCACAGAAGACCAACAGGCCCGATCCGCTGGCTGTGTGGCATGCAGAGGGGATGGCCGAGGTGAGGGCGCTGGCGAGTGGGAGCGTGGGTCCAAGCGTTTTGGCGCAGGGGGCCTTCGAAGGTCGCCGGGGGCTCGGAGGGCCCTGCCCATTCTCCCACCCTGAATGAGGACGGCGCACCTAGCGGCTCGGGTTGCAGAGGGGCGGCAGGGTGAGTCCGGTGCTGGGGCTCGGGGATCCCCAATCCCTGGCGTTTCGGCACCACACCCCTTGGGAGGGGCCCCTCGGGGGCTGACTTAGGGTTTGGGTTAGCCTCCAGGAGGCCAGCAGGCCCGATCCGCCAGCTGTGCAGCGAGTGGAGGGTCGGGTGGAGGTGAGGTCACTGGCGAGCAGGAGCACGGGCCCAGGCGTTTTGGCGTGGGGGTCCTTGGAAGGTCGCCGGGGGCTCGGAGGGCCCTGCACGTTCTTCTGCCCTGAATGACCGGCGGCTACCCTAGCGGCCCGGGTAGAGGACAGGCAGTAGGGTGAGTCGGGCGCTGGGGCTCGGGGTCCCCAATCCTCA
>NW_024426869.1:3754-5249 GCF_017311325.1 Ursus maritimus
CAGGGGCTCGGGGGTCCCCAATCCCCACGTGAGGCACCAAGCCCCTTGGGAGGGGCCCTCGTGGGCTGACCTATGGTTAGGGTTAACCCCCAGGAGGCCAGCAGGCCCAATCCACCAGCTGTGCCGCGAGGGGAGGCGCGGGCCGAGGTGAGGGCACTGGCGAGAAGGAGCATGGGCCGAAGCATTTTGGGGCGGGGGGCCTTCGAATGTCACAGGGGGCTCGGAGGGCCCTGCCCGTTCTCCCACCCTGAATGACCGGCGGCGCCCCTAGCAGCCCAGGTGGAGGTGGGGCGGCAGGGTGAGTCCGGCACTGGGGCTCGGGGTCCAAAATCACGGGCGTTCCGGTGCCAGGCCTGTTGGGAGAGGCCCCTCTGGGGCCGACCTAGGGTTAGTGTTAGCCCCCAGGAGGCTTGCAGGCCTGATGCGCTGGCTGTGCGGTAAGTGCAGGGGCGAGCCGAGGTGAGGTCCCTGGCGAGTGAGAGCGTGCGCCCAAGCTTATTAGTGTGGGGGGCCTTCAAGTTCTCCAGGGGCTCGGAGGGTCCTGTCCTGTCCTGAAAGACCGATGGCACCCATAGCGGCCCGGGTGGTGATGGGGAGGCACGGTGAGTCCGACGCTGGGTTTCGTGGGTCCTCAATCCCCAGCGTTGCGGTGCAAGGCCACTTAGGAGGGGCCCCTCAGGGGTCGACCTAGGGTTATGGTTATCCCCCAGGATGCCAGCAGGCCCGATCCGCCAGATGTGCGACGATCAGAGGGGTGGGCTGAGGTGAGGGCGCTGCCTAGCAGAAGCGTGGGCGCAAGTGTTTTGATGCAGGGTGCCTTAGAAGGTCTCCTGGGGCTCAGAGGGCCCTGCCCTTTCTCACGCCCTGAATGACCGGCGGCACCGCTAGCGGCCCGGTTGGCCGCGGGGTGGCACGGTGAGTCTGGAGCTGGGGCTCGGGGTTTCCTAATCCCTGGCGTTGCAGAGCCAGGCCCCTTGGGAGGGGCCCCTCGGGGGCAGACCTAGTTTAGGGTTAGGCCCCAGGAGGCCAGCAGGCCCGATCCGCCGGCTGTGCGACGATCAGAGGGGCAGGCTGAGGTGAGGGCGCTGCCTAGCGGCATTGTGGGCGCAACCATTTTGATGCAGGGTGCCTTCGAAGGTCTCCCGGGGCTCAGAGGGCCCTGCCCGTTCTCCAGCCCTGAATGAACTGCGGCGCCGCTAGCGGCCCGGGTGGTTGCGGGGCGGCAGGGGGGGTCAGACGCTGGGGTTCGGGGGTCCCCAATCCCTGGCGTTGCAGCGCCAGGCCGCTTGGGAAGGGCCCCTCGGTGGTCGACCTAGGGTTAGAGTTTGCCCCCAGGAGGCCGGCAGGCCCGATCCGCAGGCTCTGCTACAAGCGGAGGGGCAGGCTGAGATGAGGGCGCTGGCGAGCAGGAGTGTGGGCCCAACACTTTTGGCGCGGGGGGCCTTCCTAGGTCCCCGGGGGCTCGGAGGGCCCTACACGGTCTCCCGCCCTGAAT
>NW_024426870.1:0-5239 GCF_017311325.1 Ursus maritimus
TCCTAGATGTGGCTTCCTACAATGTTCTGCCTATGATATCTACTTCCATCTGAGGTCTTCTCTTCCTCTCTGCTAAATTAAATCTCTGGGTTTAAGTTTTCCATGGATATCTGTATGATATGACGTCATCAACCACCTTTTTGCTTTATTGTTATATTTCATAAATTCTTTGTTTCTTCACTGAAGCATGATTTTATGCTTATGCACTTTTCCTCACTGCATAAATGGAAACTAATGCAATTACTAGGAAACTTTTTAAAGCAAAAAGATTTTCAAAGACTAACTGTACTTTCTTTGAAATTGAAATGTCTTGAATTCACATCTACTTTTCTATGACTGGGTGAGCAAGTGAGACTGCATGTGATAGTTTCTAGGGCTCAAGGTGCCCTCTTCTGGAACACACTTGCTTTCCCATTTTATAAGTAATTTATCAAATGTATAACCTAGTAGGGCCTGAACCACATATCAATATACACACACCTACTCTGGTTCCTCTTTAAAAGACTGTCCACAGAAAACCATGATTGAAGGGCCTGGCATGGTGGCCTTGCCAGTGGGGCTGTTGGGCTGACACTCACCTAGGAAGCTGCTTAGCCTATCCACCAGTCCCTCGTGCCCTGAGTTGTGGCTGCACATGTGGAGGCAGGTTTGGCTGATTTCTCTTAATCCTGTAAGGAGGAAGATGAGCTTAGTCTTTCTGGTGTCTGAGACTTCTTAGAAACACAGTGGTTGACAAAGTCATCACCCTTCAGCCAACCATTCTTCATCAGCATCCTTTCCTCCACAATCATGGGATAAGACTGTACCATTCTTGGGGAACCATTTTTCTTCTTTGCCTGCTTCTGCCCACTCTCATCTCTCCGAGGTGCTCTTGCCTGTCTCACCAAATCACTGGGAAAATTAGTCTTTCTGCTTCCAATAGGTATACAACTGTGAATCTAAAACCACATAGCTGGTTCTAGAAACTTCTGTATTGAGTACTTTCCTCAGCCACAAGGAGAAAGGAAGTCTAACTTCTGATAAAGGAGCACAAGAAATCACACTCAGCAAAACATGCACAAACATGGGCGTACATAAGCAACTGGGTATAGTCCAGCAATGATGTCTTTGCTTGGACAGAAGTGCAGAGCTTGAGCTCTTCCACAGCCTCACCCTGCCCTAGGTAGCACGGATGTCCAAACTCACCTTGCCAAAGGGTCTCCTAATTCCTGTCAAGAAAATAGAGAAAATACTTCAGGCATAGGACATTCTTCTGCCAGTCTTTGGGTTTGGGAAACATCAGAAAAAGTAATAATCACCACCCCCACCACCCACACACTGTTCTGTTAACCCCTTTTCCTTTCTCCTTTTCCTCCCTAAAGATAATCCCACTGTAACAGATAGACAGAATGGAAATTCTTGATGAATTTAGAACCCTCAGTGTAAAGAGAGGACAAAAGTACTGACTGTGCACTGCTGCAACCCTCAGCTGTCTGCAAAGTAGCCTTTCCTGGGCTTGTCCCCCAAGGGTAGTATGTCCCAAATTAAGAGCAATTTAAACCTAGGACTTCCCTACTGAAGCAGGAAGTAGGTGAGCTTTTCCCAAATTTCCCCACACTTCCCAATTGGAGACAGGAAATTTGACATCTATTGAGTAAGTTGCGTCTTTCGGGTCTTGGAGAAGCAAGCTACACAAGAAGAATTTGAGAAGGGATTATTCCCTGGGGAAATCTCCCTAATGAGTCCCATGAGGCTTCCTTGTTCATGACTAGGATAGGAATTGCAGTTGATATAGACTATTCCCAATCAGGAGAGACACCCACCAGAGGTGCAAGACATGGAAGAATACAACTTTGCTAAGCAGTAAAGCATGGAAGTCAAAGGTGAGCCACAGTTCTTACCTGGAGGAGCTTCCCATCTGGCTTTTGGCACATAGCCACCAGCTCCATGTACATTTCTTATAGGTACCTCATACAATTGGTCAGATGACCTTGATTCCTCCAGAATTGGTCACATATCTCATTGCCCTCTTCTCAGAGGCATTCTAAAGTTTCACTTTCTTCTATGAGAACTGGACATGGTGTCTCATGAGCAGGAATGACGTTTTCATGTTGAGTCACAAAATGCTGCAAGGACATGGGTTAAGTAGATTGAATACTTAGGTCAGTCTCATCCCTGGCCGCTTAAATGGCATCCAGTTTGCTCTACCACTGGGCTCCATACATCCTAAATTCATGAACTCTCCCTTCTCAGAAACCATTCATTCCCCCCTCCATTTGTTTTCCATTCTTTCAAAATTATTCCAAAAGCCAAGCCCACACATTCCCTCAAACCACTTGCATCCACTTCATGAGTTCCTGAAATTAGAGAAAAGCTTGTCATTGATATCTTTCATACCCATCCTCTCCAATCTGAAAGACTACAGGCAAGCCACTGAGACGTATGGGTGACTCAAATCATTATATGCAATATTCTGCTTTCTGGGTTACCTTAGGAAATGTATTTCCAGTCTCAAACCTCCCTCCTCCACAGCCTGACATTTCTCTCTTCCTTCATGGCAATGTTGCAGGATTAGAAGCTCCCAGAAAGGATCTTCCTAAAATCCTCACCACCTGCCCTCAAAATGGATGTCCGTCCTCATAGCCCTATCTTCTGTTAGGAGGGCATCCTCCATATTCTTTTCAAGGACACTAGTCCTTACTCCTTTGCACCTTTCCACCCAGGATTTATGGGGTCACTCTCTGCTTCAGCTTTTCCATTGCTCCTTTTCCTTGGTTTATTTTATTTTTTAAACGTGTTACATTTTCTCCTACTTGAACATGTGTCGTTCTCTATCTCCAGTACTATCAATTTTCACCATGAGGGGCACACTTATTAAATTGCTGTTCAGGTTTCCTTTCTATCCCCAGACTCACTGGAGAAATCAGATGGAAATACCTGCAGTCCCCAAGGATATGCTCTTTAATACCTAGAGGGTTTGACATACAGAAATCTCTGCCTGAAATATCTGTGGATTTTTCACATGTACTTGACCTTGAGAACTTAGATTGGCCTTCGCCCTGAGGAATTTGTCCTCAGAGCCTGAATGATGGCTACTGAATTGGTCCAGATCATGCTCTGTGCCTCCCAGCTTAGCACTTGTTGCACATTCTCCTCATGGTTTTTTGGTAGTTACTGGCATAGCAGATTCTAAGAATCCTAAGAGGCATGCCGCCTTCCATTGAATCGGTGGATTGATCATTCCTCCCACTGCTCAACCCATTCACAGAATTTCATGACACATGATGATTTAGCTCAAGTTCCTAATGGCTAAGTTCCTACATCCTCTGTCTCAACCTGATTGAGGGGGAAATGCACTCTCATACTTACCATCGAAGGCACAGTCATTCTGCCATATTTATTGAGACTCTCCTGGATTCCTTGGATGTTTTTCCATAAAGATCTCATCTCATCAGAGAGCTTTTCCTGTAAAAGAACTATGGACTTTAGCACCAGAGCAGCATTTTGGTTTCAGAACTCCAATTGTGGAGAGAATAACCGAGGGATGTTAGATAAATGTACTTCAGGGAGAGCAGAAGGATCATCATTTGCCCATTTGCCCTCTGTAGTGATCAAATTTTAGATTGAACTGTAGAACCACACAATGTCATGTCATCTACCTGGGAAAATGGTCAGCATTTTACTTAGCACAGCCACTTTTCAGAACATGTGGCATCTTGCAGCCCAATATGCTCCTAGTGATGTTTGTCCCTTGCTCATTCCAATGCACTTTATCCCATCTGTGTCTGCTGCTGGGAAATACATAGCCTATAAAAAACCTTTCTGTACTTTTGAAGTTTTCATAGCCAGTGGCTCTTTCTCAAGAAGAGGACTTTGCACTGCCTTGAGCATGATGCCTTCTCTCCTGTCAATTAAATCATGACCATTAACTTAATCACCCTCCCATAAAGAGTAGTAGACTGGTGTCTTCACAGCCTCATCGTGCTTACCTAATACCTGGCATTCATGAGAGGACTGAGGAGCCCTCATGCCCCTCATGTCCTTACAATCCCTTAGCCATCTTGTCTCCACCTTTCAAAGTGCTCCCAGAGCCATCACTTACCTGTTGTTCTTCAACAGCCTCTTTAATAGAGTAGTATCTGTGAGCCTTTGCTCTGGGGAGTCAGAACAGAGGTGACAGAGCAGGCTCTCCTCCTCTCTACAGAAGATCATCTTTGTCTCTTTGTGGGTCCCACACATCTGTTCCTCAGAGCACAAGAATTCCCTCAGATTGCCTTTCCTGGCAATGTACACTAGATTCTTAAGAACAATGTTGATTTTGAACTCTCTCTCCTAGGATGGTTCACAGCATACAGGACATTGGTAAGGGGATTTCAGCTGCCTCCCAGAAAAGGTAGAGACAGGATCTACAGAACCTGTGCCCCCAGCATATAGTCACTGGGTCTGTAAAGGTATTCAGGCAGACAGGGCAGATGAATTCTTTCTGGATGGGTTCTGGCAAGGCTGTGTCCAAGCTTCTGAGGGAAGAGAAGAGGATGTGTTTATTCCACTGTCCTGGGGAAATACAGAGGCCTAAGCAAAATGTGATTCAGGGTGTGACTCCATAATACACTGGATCTTGAGCAGAATAGGCTTGATTTTGCAGAGGAAACAAAATGGAAAGCCAAGTCACAACAGATCTCTAAGATATGTAGAAAATTGTCCTAGCTGCCTAGCCAACACCATTACTCCCAGCTCCCTATCCTTCTCTCCTGCATTAAAAGTAAGAGAGTGCCCAGAGGTTTAATTTAGCAGAGAGGAAGAGGAGACCTCAGATAGAAGAAGATATCATAGGCAGAACATTGTAGGAAGCCACATCTAGGAAGTCATCTTAAGATTTTCCTCTTCAGTGTCAACGTGCTTAACTGGAATGTAGTGATATCCTGATGAAGGGATACCACCATTTATCCAGCCTAAGGGGTGGTCGAGCTAAGTTATATTGCTGTGGGCTTGAAGACAAGGCTTAGGTGTCCGGACTTTCCCGTGTTGGGCAAAATAAGCAGCCAGAAGTCCATAGGACCTTCTTCATGATCTCTGAATTTTTAGGAAGGTGGTTTTGGTTTTGGTTTTGGTTTTTCCCCCCATTTTAAGGAGGTATTTGTCTGAGAGATGTGCTGGCAACATCTGGATCCAAAATTCTGCAGTCAGAATTGCCCTTCTAATGTTGGAATGTATTTTTCTTTTCCAGTGAGACTGTAGATAGACTTTCTTTCTTCTCTCT
>NW_024426871.1:0-5221 GCF_017311325.1 Ursus maritimus
CCAAACTCATTCTATGAGGCCAGTATTACCTAGATCCCCAATCCAGGCAAAGGAGAATTACAGACCAATTTCCCTGATGAATATGGAGGCCAAAATACTCAACAAGGTCCCAGCTAATAGGATCTAAGAGTACATTAAAGGATTATCCATCAAAACCAGATGGGATTCATCCCTGGGATGCAAAGGTGGTTCCACATTCAAAAATCAATCAGTGTGATAGATCATATCAACAAGAAAAGAGTCAAGAACCATATGACCCTCTCAATTTGTGGGAAAAAATTGACAAAATACATCATCCTTTCCTGATTAAAACACTTCAGAGTGTAGGGTTAGAAGGTACATTCCTCAATTTCATTAAAACCATCTATGAAAAGCCTACAGCAAATATCATTCTCAATAGAGAAAAATTGAAAGCCTTTCCCTTAAGATCAGGTCACGACAAGGATGCCCACTCTTGCCATTATTATTCAACATAATACTAGAAGTCCTTGCAACAACAATCAGACAACAAATAAGGATAAAAGGTATCCAAATAGGCAAAGAAGAAGTTAAACTCTCTCTCTTTGGAGATGACATGATGCTCTATATGGAAAATCCAAAAGACTCCACCCCCAAACTATTAGAAGTTATAGAGCAATTCAGTAATGTGGCGGGATCCAACATCAATGCTCAGAAATCAATTGCAATACTATACACAAACAATGAGACTGAAGAAAGAGAAATTAGGAAACCCATTCCATTTTCAATAGAACCAAAAATCATATGTTATCTTGGAATTAACTTAAGCAGAGATGTAAATGATCTATATTCTAAAAACTACAGATCACTCTTGAAAGACATTGAAGAAGACACAAAAAGATGGAAAAAAATTCCATGATCATGGATCAGAAGAATTAACGTAGTTAAAATGTCTATGCTATCCAGAGCAATCTACACTTTCAATGCCATCCCGATCAAAATACCAATGACATTTTTCAAAGAACTGGAACAAACAGTCCTTAAATTGGTGTGTAACCAGAAAAGGCCCCGAATCACCAAGGAATTTTTGAAAGGAAAAATAAAGATGGGGGCATCACGTTGCCAGATTTCAAGCTGTACTACAAAGCTGTGATCAGAAAGACAGCATGGTACTGGCACAAAAACAAACACATAGAGCAATGGAACAGAACAGAGAACCCAGAAATGGACCCTTGGCTCTTTGGGCAACAAATCTTTGATAAAGCAGAAAAAACCTCTAGTGGAAAAAAGACAATCTCTTCAATAAATAGTGCTGGGAAAGTTGGACAGCTATATGCAAAAGAATGAAAAGTGACCACTCTCTCACACCATACACAAAGAAAAACTGCAAATGAATGAAAGACCTCGATGTGAGACAGGAATCCATCAAAATCCTAGAGGACAACATAGGCAGCAACCTCTTTGACATTGGCCACAGCAACTTTTTTCATGACACATCTCCAAAGGCAAGAGAAGCAAAGGAAAAAATGAACTTGTGGGACTTCATCAAGATAAAAAGCTTCTGGGGGCATCTGGGTAGCAAAGTGGTTAAGCATCTGCCTTCAGCTCAGGGTGTGATCCCAGCATTCTGGGTTCGAGCCCCACATCAGGCTCCTCCACTAAGAGCCTGCTTCTTCCTCTCCCACTGCCCCTGCTTGTGTTCCCCCTCTCTCGCTGGCTGTCTCTCTCTGTCAAATAAATAAATAAAATCTTTAAAATAAGATAAAAAGCTTCTGCACAGCCAAGGAAACAGAGAAACTAAGAGGCAGCCCATGGAATGGGAGAAGATATTTGCAAATGACACTACAGATAAAAGACTAGTACCCAAGATCTACAAAGAACTTCTCAAACTCAATACATGAGAAACAAATAATCAAATCAAAAAAATGGGCAGAAGATATGAACAGACACTTTTCCAATGAAGACATACAAATGCCTAACAGACACATGAGAAAATATTCAAAATCATTAGCCATCAGGGAAATTCAAATCAAAACCACATTGAGATACCATCTTACGACAGTTAGAATGGCAAAAATGGACAACGCAGGAAACAACAAATGTTGGAGAGCATGTGGAGAACTTTGGTCCCTCTTACACTGTTGATGGGAATGCAAGTTGGTATAGCCACTTTGGAAAACAGTGTGGAGGTCCCTTAAAAAGTTAAAAATTGGGCTACCCTATGATCCAGCAATTGCACTCCTGGGTATTTACCCCAAAGATGCAGACATAGTGAACAGAATGGCCATATGCACCCCAATGTTCATAGCAGCATCGTCTACCATAGCTAAATTGTGGAAGGAGCTGAGATGCCGTTCAACAGATGACTGGGTTAAGAAGGTGTGGTCCATATATACAATGGAATATTACTCAGCCATCAGAAATGATTCTTACCCAACATTTGCAGCAACTTTGACGAGACTGGAGGAGATTATGCTAAGTGAAATAAGTCAAGCAGAGAAAGACAATTATCATATGGTTTCACTCATTTATGGAACATAAGAAATAGGAATATTAGTAGGAGAAGGAAGGGAAGAAGGAAGGGGGATTAACCAAAGGGGGAATGAACCATGAGAGACTGTGGACTTCAGGAAACAAACTGAGGGCTTAAGAGGGGAGGGGGGTGGGGGATTGGGATAGGACGGTGATGGGTATTAAAGAGGGCATGTATTGCATGGTGCACTGGGTGTTACATGCAAATAATGAGTCATGGAACATACATCAAAAACTAATGATATACTGTACGGTGACTAACATAACATAATAAAAAATTATTATTAAAATATATATATATACTGAATTTTAAAGGCCCAAGAATATCAAAGAATTTTTTTACAAAAGAATAAGATGATATTGCACACCATATTTGTTTCAGGATTTATTACATGGCAATAGTCATTAAAACAAAATATTGTAGTAAAAGTTGGAAAAAGCAACAGTGGCATAAAATAGAGAGGCCAAAAATAGATTTTCACACATATAAAAACTTGATATATAGCAGTAGTGTTATTACAAATCCATGGAATGGGGCTGGGTCAGCAGATGAAGCTAGGATAGTTGGCAAATATCAGACATACATGAGGAAAGTAAAATCTGAAGTTTTTTGGGGAAAAATATGGACGGATATCTTTGGAATAAACAAGTCACCAAAATACATGAAGGAAAAATCCATGTTTGTCTAGAGGAAAGCACAGATCATTTGTCCTGTTTAAGTAAACTGAGACAGGGTAAGGTTTGCACAAAGAGTCACCTTGGGAGCACAATGACATCCTCATTTCACAGGAAGCATTTTAAGGAATAAGAAGGAATGTACACAGGATGGTATACAAGCAGATACTCATCAGAGGGGAGGTGGTGAGTCAGTGAGGACCCAGGGCTCCTTGCAGCCAACCCAGGGGTTTAACTTACCTGAGATTAGCATTTTTAAATATCCATAAATGTTTGCTGTAGGCCAAATGAATGAGCAAGAAAACTTCAGGGAGGGTGGGTCACTTCTTTCCCACTCCCCAGAAACCCAGCCAGGACCACCGTGGAAATACCTGGATTGTGACACCCACAAAGTCAAGAACTCGCATTCACTCTGGTGAAGGTTAAGTGTGCTTTAGGATCCATCATGTAAACCCACTATGCTGAGGTCAATATATAAGAGAGAACAAATGCTTCTCAAAGCTAAGTGATGGGTGAGGCCGTGTCTAAAGAGGATTGAGGAATTATATGGGATGGCTAGCCCAGGCCTACTAAAATCAACTGGACAATAAGACCTCTGGTGTTGTGAGGATACATAAGGAGAAAAAGAAATGTGTAAGCTCATTTCAATTTAGCCTCTAGTACCATGCCTTTCCAACAGGAGACATGAAATAAATGTGTTGAATAATGGATAAGTGATATGATACGGCACATGAACACAAATGCTATATAAAAAGAATGGATGTCTACACACCAGGAACTTTGTTATTTATGGAATATTACTCAGCCATCAAAAAGAACGATTTCTCAACATTTGCTGCAACTTGGACGGCGCTGGAGGAGATAATGCTAAGTGAAATAAGTCAAGCAGAGAAAGACCATTATCATATGGTTTCTCTCATTTATGGAACATAAGAACTAGGAAGATCGGTAGGAGAAGAAAGGGTAAAGAAAGGGGGGGTAATCAGAAGGGGGAACAAACCATGAGAGACTATGGACTATGAGAAACAAACTGAGGGCCTCAGAGGGGAGGGGGATGGGGGAATGGGATAGGCTGGTGATGGGTAGTAAGGAGGGCACGTATTGCATGGTGCACTGGGTGTTATACGCAACTGATGAATCATGGAACTTTACATCAGAAACTAGGGATGTACTGCATGGTGACTAACATAATAAAAAATATTATTAAAAAATTAAAAAATCAAAATTAAAAAAAATAAAAAAATAAAAAATAAAAGAGCTTACAAAATTCAATAAAAAATAAAAATAAATAAAACTCATTTAAAACTAAAATCACCTCTTAGAATGAGCATTATTCTTCACATTTTAGAGATGGGCAAATGAGGTTAATTGATGTTGCCCAAGGTGGTTAAGTATGGATTCTAGTGCAAGAGCCTGCAGGCCCCTCTCTCTGCCCCCCTGCTAGTCATATCTCCCCAGAGAGGTAGGTGAAGCTGAAGAAAATCTAGAAAAGTCTAGAAAAGTGTGTGGAGAGTTTGAAGAGCCCAAAGGAGCATTACAGATAGGCTTCAGAACTGGGGCCTAAGAGGAGGACCTCCACTCATCATGTGTGGGGAAAGCAGGCAGAGGTTTGGGCCAGCTGGAAGGAAAGAAGGAGGGAGCTCTGCTGGCTCAGTGACCCAGCCTCAGGCTAAATGCTGGAAGTGCAGCTTCTCCCTAGGCAGAGGCATGCATTTGTAGTGGGTGTTCATTCAGCTTGACACAGCTGCCGTGCAATACTCCCTCCCCAATTAAACTCTGCAGTTCTATCAGTCATGGAAATCACTTTGTCATAACAAATACGCGATTAAGTTGCTGTGTGTCCATGCTAGTTTGTAATATAAAAAAAAAGATTGTTTATATAGGTAAGTCTGGAAGGAAAAACTCCCATAGAATTCTTCCTGTTTCTGGTTCAAGTCCTTATCTTATTTTTGCACATATTCTCTTTTCAAATATAATGCGTTTAAATTGCCATCTTTCAGAGTCAGTGGGTTTGTGTCATTAAAATGTTGTCCCCAAACAGTGCATCTATGCCCTG
>NW_024426872.1:0-5216 GCF_017311325.1 Ursus maritimus
AAATAAATAAATAAAATCTTTAAAAAAAAAAAAGAAAACAGATCGGTGGTTGTCAAAGGGGAGGAGGGTTGAGGAGGAGGTAAAATGGGTGAAGGGGATCAAGAAGTACAAACTTGTATTTATAAAATAAATAAGTCATGAGGATCTAATATACAGCATGGTGAATATAGTCAATAATATTGAATTTGTTTGGTGACAGATGATAACTAGACTTATTGTGGTGACCATTTCACAATATATACAAACGTCAAATCACTATGTTGTACATCTGAATATATATAAATATAATATGGCATATTATTTACCTCAATCTTTAAAAAGTAACTTGCAAAGCATAAAATGATTTTATTTTCATAGATTTCACTTATACTTCAGCACTAAATATAACTTGAATCAATATAAAAAGGCGAACTGGTTATTATAGATTGCCTTTTAAGAACTTTACACAGTACGGTCCACTATATATGGCCAACATAGTGGTGGTGATATGTTTCATTTAATAATAAAAAGAATATTATAATAGAAAAATGAATCAGCAACAAGAAATCCTGTTAGGGCAAATATACAATAGTTTATATTTGAAAGGAATGCACTGAGCCATTTTTGGTCTCATTATCATGCAACTCTCTAGATAGAAACCACTTAATAAGTAAGAACATTTTATAATGAAATTTATTTATATTTTAATAATCTAGAAGTAGTCCAAGATTATTCCTGCTTCATTCCAATTTTATGTTGTAGTAAAAAGAAAATCTTATAATGGGGTATACATGTATGTAATAAGTCATAGCCTGCACTCAAACAAACTCAGAGCTTATGTTTGTAAGCTATTTACATATTAAAGAATACCACATATTACAAAAAAGAATAAATGATAGATGAAGGTGAATTGTCTTTAGGAAAAAAAGTAAAACTTCCTTCTATTATGAAAAACATCTATAATTCATTGTTCAAAGTGTCCCAACTATGCGGGTGTTATAATACCTTGATAACTTGGACCAAATTAGTTTTTCTTTTTTTTTCTCTTTTTTCTTGGTTCAAAAGTTATTTTTTGAGGTCCCACACTTGAAAATAATTTTTGCTGAATTACATTCACTTAATTCATTTACATTAAAAAATAACGCATGTTCACTTTAGAACGTTTGGGAACTACTTTCTCTGTCCCAGAGAGTCCTCCTTAATTATGTATTGACTGCCTACTATGTGCAGGGTATTCTGCTAAATTCTATGGGTTAAAAAAAAATAATAAAAGCAAAAAACACATGGTTACTACAGTACGAAACGTATAGTCTTAGTGGTGAAGTTGGGACAGTTGATGAAGAAATTAAAAATCTGTGCGGCAAAGGCCATACGAGGGGAAGGGGCAACAGAGATATTAATCTTGTCCTTAAGCTCAAGGAGAATTTCTGGAGAAAGTAACATACACTCTGCAACATCTGCAACCATGAGATAATGAACTTTTCTCCAAGTCTCTTCCCACAGATATGTATGCTAAAGCAATACATTTATTTAATTGTATTTTACCATATTTGCATTATATTGTAGTAATGTGGTTTTTATAAGAAATCCCCTTTTCCCAATTCTCCCTCTGCGAAGTGCTTCCTACCAGTGCTCCTTGATACCCTAAAAAGGCACTGGAATATCTGTGTATCTCATACAACTGTAAGAAGTCAATTTGGGGGAAAAATCACCAAAATGCTTTAATATTATCTTTTCTTCTGTTTTCTAAGTTCACTAAGAAAGTGTCCATTTCTTCAGTCCAAAGACTACTATTTAATACACTAAGTTCATAGCTAACAAGTGATTTGATGACGCTTGTTCAAGAATGAAGCAAACAACAAAATGTTTCAATGTTAAAGACACAGGAATAACACCAATAAATGAGTTGCAGTGTTTTTCCACTTAGGTATTTTTTGCTTCCCTTACTGATGGTCAAAATGAACCATTTTGCTGGCTATTATTAAGGTGAAGGACTTAGGGACCCTAAACTAAAAAAAAAAGAGTATATTTCATTCCACAAATATTTTCTAACACATTTTAGATTTGAACTGAGCTTAATCTGTGATGTAATTTACTTCAACTACTTTTATATTTCTAATATAAAAATCATAATAACTGAACATGATAAATTTGGCTAAATTTAAGTACACACATAAAATGATATCTATAATAACTTTATTCCCCTAAAATAGTAAGAGCTGAATTCTCTAAAACAGTAATAGGCCAAGAACTACTTGAAATGCTTTTCATAAACTCACTTGGTCCTCATAAGGGATGTATAAGGTAACTTCAATTATTATCTCTTTTTTGTAGAAGAGAAAACTAAAGCATAGAGAGGTTAAGCAACTTACTTACGATGACACAGCCTGTAAATGGCAAAGTCAGGATTCAAACACAGTCAGCCTGGCTCCAGCACTGGCATTCCTAACAACTGTCAGTACCTCGACACATATATGCCTTGTTATTTGTTTTCAAATATCATTCTACTGATGATATTCTCCCTATATCTCTGTGTGTGACTCAGAAGTTATGCTATTACCAAAAGTCTTACCCACACTACATGCAAAAATTAGTATTTTAGCTGTAGTGTTACTTATGTGTCACTGATTAAGGCAATGCTTCTAAGACCCATGTTCTTTTTAGTACCTTTTCTCCAACTAAACCACCCAATTAAATCTGTTGCCATGCTTACCTGGCAGGGGGATATGGGCCTCTGCTGTTTCCCCAGCAGTTCACAGTGATGTTCTTTTCTTTGAAGCCCTGCTTTGCTGTGCACTTCCTTTGCCCTTCCTACTTGAAGAGCCTCATTCAGCAGCTGTTTGAGGGTCTTATTATCAGCCATTCTGCTGGTCTAGCTATGCCAGAAAAAAAAAGTGTAGTAGCAGGCACCATTGTCTCAGTCGTGGTGGAGTACTTGATTGTGGGACTAGTTTTCTAAATTGAGTTAGATATATAAGCCTTTTGTTTGGGGAGGAACTTTGTACCACACTGATAAATGTAGCCTTTTTCCAAGACTACCCAGCTGTGTGTTGTAGTTCATGCTATGGTTCTCAGGCTCAGTGACCCATACTATGTTGGTGTACAACTGTAAAGTATGCCATGAGTATTTTTTTCATACATGATAAGGCAAGGGAAATTGCGACTAATTTGCTTTCAGGTATTATACCAGATTTCAATAATATTATGATCATTTTCTTAAGTAGAAAATTAAATGCATGGGGTAATTACAGCTCGCTGGCCAGTAATTGTGTTTAACACTACATCTGCCCATGGGAATGTACTGCTCATGTGAGTCAAAGCAGAGAAAAGATGAAATGCTTCCCCATTTGTTGGTCAATGAATGGGGTGAGACCAGTTGCAGGCTCTGGTGTATCAGAACTGGTCTCCCAGCAAGTGGATTTCTTGGAACTGCAGCCCAAAGTATGTGATATAATCTAATGAAGTCTAAATTTATGCTTGATGTACAGTTAATGATCATATTAAACAAAAGCTGAAAAGAACGCTGAAGATATTATTTGCAAAGATGTCTGCTTGCTACTATTTAGTGTTGATGCTTACTTCCATTTTGTTCAGGAGAGTCCTTTGTCACATGTCGAATGCCTCTAACAGACAGTGGGGTATATCTGAGCTTCAGGCTAATCAGTAAACCTACGCTGACTCTGCTACTCAGTCTATGACTTTTTCTAAGACCTCTCCCATGTGTCTATGCAGAACTTCCTGGAATCCTTTTGAATCTTCTAACAATCTTTTGAATTGAGGGAATTGCTTTCATATCCTCTGTACATCCATAATTCTGGCTGTATAAAATATATTAAAAGATAAGAGACCTCTCAGAAAACCCAACTTCACCCCATTGGTCATGAAGAATGAGTCAACTCAGGTGTACCATACTTTTGGTTATAGAATAAGGGCTTCTGGATCATGATACTTTAAAATGGTATTCTTCAGGCATTAGGGATTGCCCTGTGCTGCTAAACTTACATAATCATTTTTTCTTTAAAACACAGAGCAAATAAAAAAAAGTATAATAAATTCAAAAAATCCCCACAGAAATGTAAAATGCATCACTGAAAATTTTCCTCCCTCTAAAATGATAATAGCTTCAATGGGCCATTATCATCTGAGGTAAAGTGGATGAGACACTACCTGTCATGAGTGTTTAGGGATTAGTAACATTAATACATGGCATACATCACTGAAGCAACATATCATAACATCCCATTCGCGACAGCAACTGTCTGAGGCATAAATGTTTACTTAGAGAATCACTGATGTATGTGTCATTACCACGTTAGCAGCACCTGATATTATGTCTCTGTGTGATTGATGACTTCTTAATCTCTAAACTTACTTTGACTCTTCGGGCCTGGATTGTTGGCCCTATAAATTGTTACAGGTATTTCTGAATTGTTCTAGTAAGCTGGATGAAATTGATTTTTGAGTTAATTACACATAATGGGCATTGGGAAATATAGATATGAGCCATTCCAAGTTAGGGTGTAGTTGGAGTGAATTGCTATGTAATTTGAATACCTGCATGACATAAATATATATGTAATTAATTATTTTAACCTGGTTTGGGTAATTCTAGAATGTAACATAGACTCTATAGAAAATGTGTATGGTGTCACGTAAAATGGATGTGATGAACATAGTGAAATACCTAAGAACAAGAGTGGTAAACAGCCATCACCACCACGTCCAACTCGATCTAAAACACCATGTTGTGAGCAACTCAGAAGGCAGGTGTTCACTCAAAGGAGACTGATACAATGGATTGGAAAAGTTTAACTCAGGGAAGGTGGGGGAGTAGTGACAGCACACACAGTATTTACTAACTTGCCTTGAAACGTATTTGTAAAAAAGTCATGTATTATTTGTTTACTATCTCTATTCATTAAAAATACAGGATATAATTTGGGATAGCTAATTGTTCAATAATGAGAAACAATGACACCATTTTACACAGTGTAGGCTCAAGATGGGAATTGAAAAGTCAACAGAACTGTATTTGCCTTTCTCCCATCTGCCCCCAGCCCTGATCCCCATGTCTCACTTCAATCTTACCCCATATCCTCGTGCCACCACCCCCCCCAGCCCAGCCCAGCCCCTGGGAGAGCCCAGCCTGTTGACTTGGTGAAATTGGATTAAGTGCAGCTCAAAGGAAATATTTTGTGTCCAGCAGGAAGATTTTTGCTTTTTTTCCTTTTCTTGTT
>NW_024426873.1:0-2165 GCF_017311325.1 Ursus maritimus
ACAGTTAATAACAAAAAGCAGGCAACTAATTGACTGTAATACAATACAGTAGGGGATCTAACACCCCCCTTCTATTAATGGACACATGATCCAAACTGAAAATCAACAAGGAAACAGTGGCTTTGGGTGATGCACTGGTTTTAACAGACGCATGCAGAACATTCCATCCTCCAACAGCACATACTCATTCCTTTCGATTGCACATGGAACGTCCTCCAGAGCAGATCACATATTAGGCTACCGAACAAGTCTCTACTAATTCAAAAAGATGGAAGTCATGGCATACATCTTTTCTGACCACAATGGTATGGACTAGAAATCAACCACAAGAGAAAAACCTGGAAAGACCATGAACACAAGGAGGTGAAAGAACACGCTCCCGAGAAATGAGTGGGTCAACCAGGAATTCAAAATAGGAAAAAAAATTACATGGAATCCAAGAACAATGACAAGACAAGCGTCCCAAAACTTTGGGATACAACAAAAGTGAATCTTAGAGGACCGGTTACAGCAATACAGGCCAGCTCCAAAAGCAAGAACAATCTCCCATCCCATCACCTGACACAAAGGGATCTAGCATAAGAACAGCAGAGAGCTCTAGAGCAGGGGATCAGCCTTGGCGCGTTGGAGCTCTTGCTGTTGGGCCCATGCATAGCTTCCGTCCTTGCTCAATTTCCCAGCAGGTATGGTGTTCTTTCCTTTCCTGCACAACAACTCCCACCATGTCCACTGGGGAATCAACCCTTTATGGAATTCTAGAATGCTAGAAACTGCCAAAAAGGCCCAGGAAACAACCATGCCTTCCCCATTTGGTATATCAAGGTGCCGATTAGCTTTCTCTTTGGGGAACATTCAACAGTGGTTTTTGAGACATCGTCTTAGGCCTGGATCCCCTGGGGATCTCGTGAAAATACAGATTCTGATTCAGTAACACTGGGAGGGACCTGAGACTCTGCATTTCCAACACGCCCTCTGCGGATGCTGAGGCCACTTGTCCACGGACCACCCTGACAAACGGCGCCAGCAGGCCATTTGACCAAAGTTATCTGTTTCACCACTGAAAACAGAATTTTCAGCAACAGTTTGGCCGCAACGAGGAGGTCTTTTTATTGCCGGGAAGATAAACAGCCAGGGCAGGGCTTTGTCCACACCTGCAGGCCTCTCCTCTTCTTCTCTTCCAGGGCATATGGAGGCAGGATGGAAGGAGGTCAATAGTTTAGGAGCTTCTTTAGGTCAGTGGGTTTTCTTTCCTGTGCCCTCCTGTATCTCTGCGATGTGTGCAGAGCACAAAGTCCTTCCAAGAGGGATGGCCGAGGCTGAAAGGGGGTAAGGTGGGAGCCTGAGCTCCTGAGTCAGCCCTGGCACGTGGGCAGAGGCAGGCGCTAGGGGCCACTCTGTGTGTGGTGCACGGGCTCCCTCGCAAGTCCCCATGAACGGGCCAGAGGAGCTTCAGAGAGGACGGGCAGAAGACCCAATATTGCTCCAGGCGACAGAGGAGGGAAAAGACTGAGGTTGGTTCATGGCTGAATGGGCTTGGATGTGGCTGCAGGATGGAAAGTGGCTGCAGATATACTACAGCCCCGTTCAGGGTAGTCTTGATAGAATGCAGCGACGGGAAATTCTTTCGAGCATTTCAAAATTCTTTCAATTCTTTCAGGTGGTATGGAAAGAAAAGCAGCCTGAGGAAAGAATATACATTGGCTCGTGGCAGTGGTAGATGATTTGGCTCGTTGGTCAGGGACTGGGAGGAAGAAGATTTATGACAATTAGTCGTGGGGAACAGACATGTAGGTGGACCCATGGGAGTGGGCACCAGGTATGATGATCTTTGCATCACACATTGACATCCGCCCAAGCGCATTCAACCTGGAAAAGGCACTAAGCAGCCGAGTACATCTTGGCCACTTGATATCCATTCTAGCCTCTCACATTGCCCATCCCAGTGCTAGCATAACGGGCTCAGGAATGGACATGGTGACAAGGATGGAAGGCAGGGCCCCAAGACCTTCCCATTTCTTCTTTCAGCAACTATGCTCTGAGCACTCAGCCTGTGCCAGGTGAGTTGGTGGGCCCCAGTGCAGTCTGCAAATGGCCAAGTTGTTTCTGCTGTTCTGATGGAGAACACCTTGAAAGCAAGATGTGTGAAAGAACAGAGCAGATATTAT
>NW_024426873.1:4146-5207 GCF_017311325.1 Ursus maritimus
GTTAGTATATACAACTGTGGGTTGAGTCAGCTCTTTTTCTATCTAAATAAGATGAAGCTAGACTAGCCATATAAATAATGGAACAACCATCACTTCCAATCCAAGGTTCTTGTGTTTTCTTATTTTATCGAAAAATGCGGATGGTTTCTTTCTCCACAAAGCATAGAAAGACAACCTGTTAAAGTGGGGCGATTTCAGGGCGCCTTGCTGCCTTTTCATTTCGACCCTAAAGACTCAAACATCACTTTCAGTTCAGGCTCCACTCTTGCCCTTGGTCATTCTAGGCACACCATGACAAGATAACAAAACTTTGTTTCTTCTGGGTGGGTCACCTCAAACGGAGTAACATCTGTACTTACAGATTCTCTGGGTGTACCCTCATCACTTGTTTTTCAAACCAAGATTTACTCCTGACCAGCATGAATACCGGTGGCTGATGGTTTCTTGATAACATTTGGTCATTTTTTTTTCTTTGGAAATGACTAGGGTGAAGCTCTGAAGTCCTCATTCCTGGTGGGTGACTATGCAGCTCTCTCCAGCTCCCCCTCAAACATGTCCTATCTCTCCAGAACGCCTGAACACAGGACCATAGGCTAGAACACGAGACAAACATATAAAGGTCTTGCCTGACTTCAGCTCAGCATAGGAGGGACATACTGTTCCCCTTTGGTTTGACCCCAGTGTAATTTAGTACTCTAACCTTCTTTGCCATTGACTCCAGACAGTGGCTCACCAAGACGGGAGGGATACGGAGTTCCTTGCAGACACGCCCACACACCATGTTCATCACCGTCTAGCATGTAAGACTATGTCCCTCATCTGATTAAGAAACTCTTCAAACGTTAATGGATCAGAGTGCAATGAAAGTCTAACTTGGAAGAAGGGCTGAGCTCGGGGATCCGTCCAGTCATATGTCTCACTGCTCCCATCATCCACGTAGGTGCTGCACAAAATGGACAAGGTCCCATTTCCAGTACACAGCTCATGCTGGCCCATCATACATATTCCTATCCTCTTGCGATCACATAGCGTCATGACCCCATCATCATGCCAGTGCTTCT
>NW_024426874.1:0-85947 GCF_017311325.1 Ursus maritimus
CAGGAGGGCCTCACAGTATGTCTCCAGAGAGGAAAGACTGTGTTCTCCACATGGTCTCATAGAAGAAAAAATCAAACAGGGTGTGGAGATGCTCAAACCATGAAGGGACATGGCCATTTCTCAGAGTGGGGGAAACCACCTGGTGACAGCATGCACAGGGGAACAGAAAGGTGGACACAACAGGACAAGACTGAAGAACCTATGTGGTTGGGGAGGAACAACTGAGGCAGGAAAACAGGAGGCAGGGATGCAGGTGGCTGTACTCACAGCAGATGCTCCAGACTGTGGAGCAGGAGGAGCTCGGGGAGTGAACGATGAAGAGGATACTGAAAACTGGGGGATTCTGCTTTGACTGACCCATCAGATGGTGCTCTGTTTACTGCTGTGGAGCATTACATAATGAGATGCTTCTCTGTTCATAAAAGAGTTGAAGATCAGAGAAACAAGTAGAAAATACTGAATTCCAAGACCAGAAATCATGGACCCTGTCTTTGAGTGGCAACAAGCAGTGACCACGGCCTGCGGCTGGTGTCCAGGCGTGGTGAGCAGTCCCTGGTGCATGTGTGGACATGTAGGAGGGACAGGATCCTGGGATGCAACCCTGGTCACCATCCCCGTGTCCAGAATGGGTGAGAGGAATCCTGGAAGCAGACGCCCTCAGTCCAGGCCGGCTCCTGTGTCAGTCCCTTCATCATTCCTGCCGCATGTGTGTTAGTGACGTCCTACCTGCTGCTCAGGACACTGAGTGGTGAGCTGGGTGTCAGGTTAGGTGAGAACAGCCCCTCTGTGTCTTTCCCGTGTAAATGTTCCAGGGAGGGCTGAGCACAGTGAATATGTGTTTGGCGGTGATGTTTGCAGACCTCCACACCCCAGGGGGAGCTCAAGAGGGGTCACGAGGATGCGTGAGTGTGGAGCATCCGAGGTCAGGCTGAAGGGCCTGGGACAGTGCACATCAGGAAGAAGAGGGGACGGAGAGGACCCCAAACTTCTCTCCCTACGTACACATGCCTAGCACCTCCAGCACAGGGAGGTGGGGCCGCAGGCTCTGTCTCATCCCCTCAGCCTCTGGGGAAGGAGCACTGCGTTCTGTCCCTGCTCCCCACCTCCATTTCCTCTACTTGGTATCTGTCATGGGGAGGGGGCGAGGAGGGACCACCTGAGCACTGAGGTCCTGGAAACAAAGTCAGATACTGGGCCCAGCTTCAGGCGGGGGCTGCTTTCCCAGCTGCCCTCACCCCATGGACCCCAGAGATGGGCTTACATTGCCCCTCCACTCCAGTCCTGTTCCCCCCTGATGGAGACAAGGGCGCTGGAGCCCAGAGCAGAGCACCCCCAGCTGCATGGCTGTGGATCCCCTGGCCACAATCCATGGAGGACAGTCCATGCCCAGGCCTTTCTTAGGCCTCAGATTCCTGGTCACATTCAGCTCAGACCCCCTGCTGTGGTTCTTCACTGAGGTCTGTGTCCAACGTCTCCACTGCTCCAGTGCTGTCTCCACTCCTGGGGTGAGGAAGGGTGTCTGCAGCATCCCCAGTGCAGGAAGCAAAAATACCATTCCACACTGCACCTGCCCAACACGGGACCTGATCTCATGACCCTGAAATCATGACCCGAGCCGAGATTGAGTTGGACCCTCAACCAACCGAGCCCCCCAGGCTTCCCTAGATTGTTTTGTTTTGTTTTTAGAGTGTTATATCCTTGGAGCCTTACAGAGGGCAGCAATGTCAGGTTGGCTTCCTTCACCAAGCAATATGCATCTAAATGTCCTCCGTGTCTTTTCATAGCTTGATGGCTCAGATCTTAGCGCTGATCAATTGTTTGGAGGCACCTCCATTTATTCATCAGTCACCTCCGGAAAGTCATCTCAGTGGGCTCCTGCCAGGTTGGCGCAGTTATGAATACAGCTGCTGTCAACATCCTTGTGCAGGCTTTTTTGTTCATGTTGTTTTGAACTCCTTTAGGTAAATACCAAGGAGTATGGTCGGTGGATCCTTCAGGTGAGACAACTTTTACTTTTAAAGAAATGGCCAAGCCCTTTTCCAAAGTGACTACCAACCTGCATTCCCAGCAGCAATGAAAGAATTCCTGTCGCTCCACGTCCTGGCCAACCTTTGGAGTCATCTCTGTTTTGGATGTTGGCCATTCTCATGGTTATGGAAAACTATCTCATTGCTATGTTATTTTACAATTCAGTACTGAAGTATGATGTTGAACATCTTTTCTCAAGTGTGTTTGCCATCTGTATAACATCTTTGACTGTTCAGATCATTTAAATTTTTAATTCGATTTTTCTTTATTTTTGAGAAGATTTACTTATTTATTTTTATTTTTTTATAATAATATTTTTTATTATACTATGTTAGTCAATATACAGTACATCCCTAGTTTTTGATGTAAAGTTCCATGATTCATTACTTGTGTATAAAACCTAGCGCACCATGCAATACGTGCCCTCCTTAATAGCCATCACCAGTGTATCCCATCCCCCCCCCAAAGGCCTCAGTTTGTTTCCCAGAGTCCATAGTCTCTAGTGGATCATTCCCCCTTCTGTTTACCCCACCTTTCTTCTTCCCTTTCTTCTCCTACCAATCTTCCCAGTTCTTACGTTCCATAAATGAGTGAAACCATATGAGAATTGTCTTTTTCTGCTTGACTTATTTCACTTAGCATTATCTCCTCCTGTCCCATCCACGTTGCAGCAAATGTTGAGAAATCATTTTTTTGATGGCTGAGTATTATTCCATTGTATATATGGACCACATCTTCTTAATCAGTCATCTCTTGAAGGGCATCTTGGCTCCTTCCACGATTTAGCTACTGTGGACAATGCTGCTATGAACATTGGGGTGCATATGGCCCTTCTCTTCACTACGTCTGTATCTCTGGGGTAAATACCCAGTAGTGCAATGGCTGGATCATAGGTAGCACAATTTTTAACTTTTTAAGGGACCTCCACACTGTGTTCCAGAGTGGCTGTACCAACTTGCATTCCCACCAACAATGTAAGAAGGATCCCCTTTCTCCACATCCACTCCAACAACTGTTGTTTCCTGCCTTGTCCATTTTTGCCATTCTAACTTGCATAAGGTGGTATCTCAATGTGGTTTTGATTTGAATTTCCCTGATGGCTAATGATTTTGAACATTTCTTCTTGTGTCTGTTAGCCATTTGTATGTCTTCATTGCAAAAGTGTCTGTTCATATCTTCTGCCCATTTTATGATTTGTTTATTTGTTTCTCGCATATTGAGTTTGAGTAGTTCTTTGTAGATCTTGGATACCAGTCTTTTATCTGTAGTGTCATTTGCAAATATCTTCTCCCATTCCGTGGGCTGCCTCTTCATTTTTTTGACTGTTTCCTTGGCTGCGTAGAAGCTTTTTATCTTGATGAAGTCCCACAAGTTCATTTTCTCTTTTGTTTCTCTTGCTTTTGGAGATGTGTCATGAAAAAGTTTGCTGTTGCCGATGTCGTAGTGGTTGCTGCCTATGCTCTCCTCTAGGATTTTGATGGATTCCTGTCTCACATCGAGGTCTTTCATCCATTTAGATTTGATCGCTGTGTATGGTGTGAGAGAATGGTCAAGTTTCATTCTTTTGCATGTAGCTGTCCAATTTTCCCAGCACCATTTATTGAAGAGACTGTCTTTTTTCCACTGGATGTTTTTTCCTGCTTTGTCAAAGATTAGTTGCCCAAAGAGCCAAGGGTCCATTTCTGGTTTTCTATTCTGTTCCATTGGTCTATGTGTCTGTTTTTGTGCCAGTACCATGCTGTCTTTTTGATCACAGCTTTGTAGTATAGCTTGAAATCCGGCAACGTGATGCCCCCAGCTTTGTTTTTCCTTTTCAACAGTTCCTTGGAGATTCGGAACCTTTTCTGGTTCCATACAAATTTAAGGGCTGCTTGTTCCAGTCTTTGAAAAACATCATTGGTATTTTGATCGGGGTGGCATTGAAAGTGTAGATTGCTCTGGGTAGCATAGATATTTTAACTATGTTAATTCTTTTGATCCATGAGCATGAAATGTTTTTCAATCTTTTTGTGTCTTCTTCAATGTCTTTCAAGAGTTATTTGTAGTTTCTAGAATATAGGTCCTTTACGTCTCTGGTTAAGTTAATTCCGAGATAGCGTATGATTTTTGGTGCTCTTGTAAATGGAATAGATTCCCTAATTTCTTTTTTCAGTCTCATTGTTCGTATATAGAAATGCAACTGATTTCTGAGCATTGATTTTGTATCCTGCCACATTACTGAATTGCTCTATAACTTCTAGTAGTTTGGGGGTGGATTCTTTTGGGTTTCCATATAGAGTATCATGTCATCTGCGAGAAGAGACAGTTTGATGAGAAGATTTATTTTTTAATTAAAAAAAGGTATTTCCTTAAATCATGTTCAATTTGCAGTACAAACAAATAGGCATAAAGAAGCCCTTGTCTCACATTTCCTCATTATTGTGATCCTTTATTATATGCTGATATGTGTCACAGGTATGTTGTGATTTTCCTGAAACAAGGAGGGACGTATCCAAACTGAACGTTTAGTCATCACAGCTACAGGGATGGCAACCATCCCTCTCCCCGCCCCTAAGTTCTCTTGTAACAACGTAACCAGAGCTTCATGGTTCATGGAGGAGCCATTTCCAGCCCACATTCCTGTAAGTGTCAGACGTTCTTTGTCCCCATCATTTTCCCAGCAACAGACACTGAAATAGAGATTTTCCATAGATATCTTCAAGGTCACCCGCTGTTCAGGGGTGAGGAATGTATTTGCACCAAGCCAGCCCCTTCTGTGTTGAGTCTGGAGCTGCGATGGCCTTTTAGAGTCCTGAGGGGGAAATTCGAGGACTAAGTCATGGAAGCAGGCAGCAGTCAGTCATTGCATGCAGGCTGCCTTTGGGAGAGTTAGTGACCTTGAGCGATCCCTTACCCAGGGACAAGACCCATAAAGGGGCTCAGCTGAGACACGTTGGTGAATGACACAGCCACTAGGAGGGCAGCACTGTATGATGACAGCACAGCCCTTGCACTGCTCAGGTCTCCAAGCTTCATAGCGTGAGTCCTGAGAACAGCTTCTCCTGGATGCTATTTAATCACTTTCACTGTAGGAAACTTGCAAGGCATCACTCAGTGGTGTGAATGACAGGCCCTGCTGCTGACGTCAATCTGAAGGATACAGACAATGCAAATAGGCCTTCTCCTTCACTACCCATTCGAGATTCACGTCCACTTCAGTGAAGAGCTGGGCTGGTCCAGGTGGCACATCTGTAGGCTTCTTCAACCCCATTCCTGACAAGACTGAGCCCACTCACCATGTCTTCTTAGAGCTGTGTTGTTGGATCTCAAGAGGTCAACCACAACATTTCATTGACCTCATAAAGCGTGACCTACATAACAGCAGCAGGCCTCCTGGTGTTAGCAGCACAAGTGAAAGTGGAAGCTAAGCACAAGCAGGTGTGGGTCACAGACAGCAACAGGCAAGAGATGGATCTTAGGGGGAGTGGAGGACAGATTAGTTTAGCATGTCTTAATTAAAAAGAAGCAAAAGAAGCTCATTAGGTTTTATTCAGCTGTGGAGATTTTTGTGAGAATAACTTTTACATATAGTTTGGATTTTGAACTAGTAAATTTCAAATTATGGCAAAATATGCATAATGTGAAATTCAAAACTAGTTCAGTGGCACTATGCACACCCACGATGCTGTGTACCACCAGCACTCTCCATTTCCAGACCCTTCTCATAATTCCAAATGGGAACTGTGTACCCATTAAACAATCCCCCCCATTCCCTTTACGCAGAAGTGAATAGTAGAATCTTCAATCCAGGTATTACAGAAAAATCCAAGGATCCAGGAGCCCATGACAATGCAGAAGGAGCAGAGAGCAGCTCTCCTGGTGGCCCTTGCAAGATGTGGCTTGGCCCAAGTAAGAGGTCTGTTTGATCTGTGCTTTGTATCAAAGAATGACCACAGTGTATGCTGCCCACCACAGGCTGGAACAGCATTGTGTCTTTTGTCAGTGTGTCCAATATCCCCATCGACCTCTCCCAAAGTGTTTAAAGAATCGACACTGAGAGCCTGAGACTCTTACTGGGACACTGGGCACATGCCTCATTACCTCTTGCTGTCTGCAGCCCCCTCCATAATTCCTGTAAGCTCACCTCCAGAGACCACAGAAAGGCCCTGCTTTCAGCCCGTTCTTCCCTGGAGGTCAAGGGGAATTGTCCCAATCGATGTTGGATTCTTCTAGCTAATACGCTCAACGACGCGTGTCTATATTAACACATGGAACTGTCCTAGAATTGTATCTACAACTGTTCATGTTGGTTGGGTGCCATGGATTTTCTGGGATTAGAAATGAGTTTGGGGCACATGCTGTCTATTTAAACGTTCTTGGAAATTGTCTTGCATATTTGTTAGCATTCTCTCATGATGCCTTCTGCTTTGCTTTTTGTTTCAGTGAAGATATTTTATTACTGATTATATACTACACATTAGATGTGATATATACATATTATATAAACATGTAAGTATTTTAACATATAATATTATAAATATTCTATATGTTCCTTTATATGTATATGCATGCATTCATAGTTATGTTTTTATTTTTTACACAGATACCCAAACTCTGTAAATGGTGAGACCAGCATAGTCTGACCTGGACCCTGGAAGTAGGGAGAGAAGGTGGTAGAAAGAATGGGATGCTTGAACATTTGTGCTGGATTCCAGGAGAAAAGGTGGCAAAAATGTGTCCCTCACATCCTGTCATTTGCCCCAAAGGACCTCCCCAGGCCAGTGATTGAAGAAGGAGGTGAAGGGGAGAGATGTCCAAGGCAGGGGGAGATGCCTCCAGAACTCAGCTGCTGAGGCCTCACTTTGAGCCTTGAAACCCCTCTTCCCCTGTTTTCTACTGTTCTCTTCCCTGAGGGTCTCGCTGTTCCAGACTCTTCATGCAAATGTGTTTGTTCTGTGTGATGGTCCCTCTGTCTGTGCTTGGCCTAAGGTGTGGAGAAGGAGGAAAGATCATGACCTGAGCCGAAGGCAAACACTTAAGCTATTCAGCCACCCAGGTGACCCTGGGAATGAAATGTTTCCCCAAAGAAGCCTGCATCCCTTCCCAGGAGAATGGTATTAAAAAGCAAAATGTGGGGCAATGTATCTCATGGCTATGAGGTGTCACTGCTTCCAGTCCCGCTCAGCAGACAGACAAAGGGCATATAGATGAGTCAGCTAACCCAGGAACGTGCACCCAGTGGTGACTGTTTCCACATGCAGTTATCGGACCCAATCAAACGAAACATGATTCCAAACTGCCAGCTCCAGCTCTAATCCATGACCAGCTACAGGCTTCACTCAAGCCTCCTCCCTTGGTCATGTCTGAATTCCCTTTCCCAAAGTGAGAAATCAGGATCCACCTCCATCCATCCTTTTACTTATCTATTCAATTCCTGTACACATCACAGCCCCATCAACATAATCCGCCTGTTCCCCACGGGACGCGAGCTTACCTACTAGAGCACAGAGCTCACGTGAAGTCTCTTATGACTTTACACGGACGGGCTCTGCTCCTTTTCACCGTCACTCAGCTCAGCAGCGTCCCCCGAGCCCTGCGCTGAGCGGGGATCACAGGTCTGTGCTGCAGGTACGTGGAGTTGTCACATTCTGTGCCCCATTCTGGGCTCCAAACCTCCCAAATGAGTTGTACCTGCACACTTTGCGTTCTGTCGTGTGGCTGTACAGTGTTCAGTGACTCTGACAGTGTCATCGTGTCATTTCAGTGCCGTGACAGCGTCATATAGAATCATTCTGTTGCTCAGAGACCTTTTCCTTTGTTCACATGATCAGCTCTGTTGTATCTTTTATCCTCCCAGAAACTGTAGATGTTTGCACTCTCTCCAGAGTGTTCGCTGCTTCCCATATGTGATGTAACTTTAACCGTACTATGTATTATATCCCTCTTTATAAATGTGCTGCCTATTTGCTGGGATCTCCGATTGGTTCCATATTTGGGTGATTAGATATAAACCTGCGGTAAATCTCTGTGGACAGATTTCTGCACGCTTTCATTTTTTAGTGAAGAGCAATGAAACTGGTATAAAAATTCACATGCAGGTTTTTTCCATGGACAAAAATTTTGGGATTTTTTTAAATACTTTTACAATTCTAAGTGAGCATCTATTTCTCAAAGAATCAAGAAATAAGACAAAACTAGGTAGCAGCACCGTTTATAACCAAGTAGATAATAATTTCTGATGCTACAGGACTGAGTTATTCTTCAAACACCACATGGGGAGTGCTGAGGTCCCATGATATGGTCAGAGACAAAATAAAATGTTTTATATATTTGAAGAGCAGGAAGGAAAAAAAATTATATGGTCTATCCTAGAAGTAAAATACCCCAGCTGATGAAACAAGAATTTCTGTTCACATGGAGACTCTTTATTGAGGAATGAGCTGCTCTGAGTGACTCTGAGGACAGGAGTGACAGGAGAGCCTTGCTCCCTGTCAATGCCCCTGATGGACCCGAGCCCAGGGCGTCAGCAAAGGAATAAGGAGCATCACAGGCTAAGCTGAGCAGGAACTGCTGGCGTGTGTCCCGCTCTACAGATGAGCAAGTGGGTTTTTGTCTCACTTCCCCTCAGGCCTGGAGCACTGTGGGAACTCTGAGTCTGTCATCCCACGATGAGCAGTAATAATCCGCCTCGTCCTCAGCCTGGAGCCCAGTGATGGTCAGGGTGGCTGAGCCGCCAGACTTGGAGCCAGAAAATCGATCTGGGATCCCCGATGGTCGGTTGTTATTATTATAGATGACGGTTCTGGGGGCGGTTCCTGGGAGCTGTTGGATCCAGCTCACATAATTATCACCGATGTTGGAGCTGCTTCCAGTGCAGGAGATGGTGACCTTCTGGCCCAGGGCCCCAGACACAGAGGATGGCTGAGTCAGCACAGACTGGGCCCAGGACCCTGAAAGGGGGAGAAATACAGAGAGGGTGATGCTGGAGTCTGCAGACAGGAGGAGGACCCGGGACCCACATGTCCTCCCAGGGTCCCTTTACTTGTTCCTGCATTCAGTCACCTGTGCAGTGAGCGAGGAGGGTGAGGAGGAGAGGGGACCAGGCCATGGTGCAGGTCATCCCTGGTCCTGACTTCTGTGCCCCACTGCTGAGCAGAGCCTCCCCTCATCTCTCCCTTCCCCTCTTCATCCCCTGAGAGAGGGAGGGCCTGTCCATGCAAATGAGACCCCAGTTTTCTGACCCCTCCCTGGCCCTGGGTCAGCTCCCTCTGCCTGAGGATGGTAGGGGAATGGGAAGGGGAGGGGCTGTTGTGGGGCAGGGGGTGGGGAGATCACAGCTGTGAGCAATGAGCAGAGGGCACAGTGGTCAGGTCCCAGCTTTGATCACCACTGATTCCTCAGAAATGGCCCCCAGCACCCCCTGGTGGCCAGTACCAGACACACCTTTGTGTGACATGGTGACCAGAGCCCATCAGAGACAGTGGCTACATCCTTGCAGCTCAGTCCACTGTTTCCTGCATGAGGAACAGCCAGCTGTCCCCTTATGTGTCCTCCTATCACCTCAATGCAGACTTTATGCTCTACTCAGACTCCTCAGGAGAGTCTGTCCATGGCGATCTTGCCTGTTCATGTGTCAGGACCAAGGCGGCGTCTCTACACAAACTCCTTTTAGATCAGAACCAAGTCCAGAGCAGTGATGGTTCCGCATGGACACATGGCCCTTCTGTGAAGGACACTGTGTACTTTCTTCTTATGTGACTCCTCCCAGGATTCCAGATCTGCCCTTGCTCTGAGGTTCCCACAGCTCTGAGGAGACAGGGAATGCTTCTCTGCAGGTTGTGGGTAGAAGCCCTCGTGGGCCTTCCTAGAGGTAAACACGCTGTAAATCTTGGTCATCTGTCACTGTTTCCACCTGCTTGAAACAGCAGTTCTCCGCACCCTGTGGGCAGTGATTCCCTCCGAAGATCTGTCCTCCCAGCACAAACACAAGTCTGCAGGAGCCCTGGCACGTGGGACTGTGTGTGGCACTGCCTCAGAGCACAAAGGGCAATCGTGACAGACGTTCTAGGAGAAAAGCAGTAACAACTGCAGATGCATGACACGGATGCAGTGACAGTGGTTATGTATTCATCACTGCTGAGCCCAATGCGTATTTAAAATGGATTTGTGTTATTTTATGCAAAGTCCTTCTCATTAGGATTGATTGAAACTAGAGGATAAAGTCCTGTGAAGATACCGGTGCAATCACGAGTATCCTATTTTCACATATGTAATTACTGCAGATAATAAGCATAGTGATTGGTCTAAAACCATGGACACAACAACAATGGGGAAGGGATGCTTTCTGTTCTTCGTTGAACAGAGAAGTCTGTAAACTTTTTCTAAAATCACTTTTTTTTTTATCATAAATTTTGTATCCTAGGTCTGGAGCTACAGCTAGGAAGCGAGATATGATGCCCAATGAAACCCCATGAGGGGCTTGTCCCTATGAACCTCAGAGCCGTCTCAGTGATGGAATTCCCACACCCAGTCAGAGCTTCCAGGACAGAGGGGTTTGAGGTCAGATCACCCTCTGCTGTGCACACAGCTCTTGTCCCCGTACCTCGTGTCCAACATGTCCACACAGAGCAAGTGCTCCTTCTGCCACCAATGAGCAGAGCAAGGAATTGCTATTACCCAAGGCCACCTGGACCCAGAGGATTCTGTTAAAGGTCCCACAGGTGAGTGGTGGAGACGTGGAGATAAAGGGGTTGTGTCCCTGATATCACAGGCCCTGTGGCCCTGGCCTGGGACAGACTTTCCAGCAGAAGTCCAGCCAACTGGAGGTGTCACCAGGGTGACTGAGGGAGTGACATCCAGGATCGAGAGCCTGGGAGGATGTGTCTCATGTCCCCATCACCAGGCTATTTCCCCAGAATCAATGTACTGACCAGCCTCAGGCACACACTAGAGCCCAGAGATAGTCCAGAGCTGAGCTGCCCACAGCGACAGAGATTCCCTCCATGACTCCTGAGCATCAGCCTCGTCCCAGGAGAGCAGGTGTTCAGGACATGTCATGGCTCTCCTGGTGACAGGAACCTTGTTACCCTCAGTATCACTGGTGCTACTTGCTGATAGGGATTCTGCCTCTTGGAGATTGTAATGCTGAGGATGGCTGGGTGAGCCCAGGTTGACCCTGACTTCTGGAGGGAGAGAGAGGCCTGGAAACTGTGGACTCAAGGACACTGTGAGACAGGAGAAAAGAGAGAGGGGTCACACACACACACACACACACACACACACACACACACACACACACACACCGAATGATAATATTCTCCATGTACTATCGCTATAGCTTTCCTTCAGAGGCCAAGCATGAGGGCAAGTGTCCTTCTGTCCCTCTTATGTCTTTCCCACATCCTTGAGGATGATCTCCATGCAATCCCATCCCCAGAGCAGTCTCCCTGTAAGAACTTCCAGGCTCCTGGATCTTGGAGCCAAAGAAGGCCAGTGTCTGGAAGGTCACATCCCTTGCATGAGGATGTGCAAGAAGGGGCAGTGGGCAGTGATTCTCTCCGAAGAGGACCTTCTTCTACACAAGGAAGAGGAATTTGGTGAGATGGACTCTGGTAACACATCCTCAGAGTCAGAAGGTTGAGTCTTATGGAATGGAAGACATCTGTCCATTTCCAACCCTAGGACACAAATCTCACAGCTGTCAGGTCTTCAGGTCATAGGAATCACAGGACAGGGGGTGACCATGCAGCCTCCTTTTCCTGCCCCCTCACATGACAGCGATTCCTCACTGTGCCCCATGTTCCCATGGTGTCTCCTTGGGGCGCCCATCAGAGGGCATCTTGGAAGGGGGCTAATGAGTGGGAGTTCATTGGTGGAGGAAAAATGTGTGGCTGAGTTAGTATCCTGACAGTTTTAGAAACACATATTCTCAGCCACAAGAAAAACCGTTGGTATATGTTAAAGTATGAAGCCACTCTCTCCTGTGTCAACTATGTCAACACTGACCTGTGGGTCCTCGGTCATTCTGAGGATAAAAAATTAAACATACGAACAGCTTCTATGTGGCAACCCTCAAAGACTGAATGAACATTCATTTGTTGGAAATACAATAATATTATTGACATATTACAGAGATCGACTGTGGCTGGTGGGAAGTGGGAATTACACTCCGTGAATGAGAGCAGGAAGCAGATGATGAAGGAATTTCATGCTGGTGCAATTTCTGCTACTTGTCCTCCCTAGAGGAAAACCCTGGAGACTGGAAGTGACAGCAAGAACCTGTCACTTTTCTCTGAAATCCCAACGTGGAGACTGTTCAGACCTGAAGAGCCAGAGAGAGACTGAAGACCTGGGGGAGGCCGGAACAGAGGGAATAACAGGTGATTGTGGAGGGGGGATGATGTCAGTGTGTCTGAAGGGGTCGTATTTTTGTAGCTGGTTCAGAGAAAGAGAAAATTATGTCTGTGATCAAGGTGCATGTTAACATATGGACTCTAAACATACAATTTTAGACCAGGACTGTGATAAGCAAAACATTCTCTGTGGGTAGTAAAGGAGACACAACAGAAGGGAGAGACTGAGGTTATCACTTTCAAAGTGTTTATTCATTTTCATTTATCCCAGAGCCGGGCGCATGTGCAGTTGGGGTCTCTCCCCTCACCTGGGTGAGCTCCTGGGACACCTGTGCTGGCTCAGGCAACAGCATAGTCTGTGTCACTCCTCTCCCTCAAGGACAGGCTCCCCTACAGGAGCCTGCACAGAAGCTTCTCAATACAAGAGGCTCAGAGACAAGGTCTCTGGTTCCAGTTCTCACTTCCTCATTATCTGAGACACTGTGAAGAACGGTAGCTGCTCCCACTGCCATGAGCTGTAGCACAGAAATAGTCAGCCTCATCCTCAGCCTGCAGCCCGGAGATGAGCAGAAGCCCTGCCTTGGCTGATGCATCTTTGGAACCACAGAAGCAGCTGGGGACCCCGGAGCCCTGGTGCTTATCTGAGTCTGAGTAGAACCTCAGCAGATACTGGGGAGGGCTCCCTGGCTGCTGCTGGAACCAGTATATGTCATAGCTGCCAACACGGAAGCCACCGCTCAGGGTGCAGGTGAGTCTGGCGGATGATCCCAGAGATGCAGAGAGGGAGGGCAGCTGGGTCAGCACAGGCTGTGACACAGACCTTCAAACACAGACCCTCCTGGCTGAAGGGCAGGAGCCAGAGTACCACTTTTCAATATCTGAGCCAGAGGGACTGATGGAGCCTGAGAATGGGGACCCACTACCCAAGTCCTGACCCTACGTGTACCTTGATAGAGGAGCATAAGGACAGGAATCCCGGCCTCTTGACCCAGGCCCTACTCCTCACTAATGGCCCGACTGCCCCAGGCCTCTTTTTCTCTTCCACCCTCTGCCCCCAGTGGGACTGTCCCTGCAAATGGGTCTCACCCAGTGACTGCCCAGCCCCTCCCTGAGCCCTGGTGCTGGAGCTCAACTCACACCACACACTGAGGAGGATGAGGGTGGCTTCAACCCTTGGGAGAGCCCTAGGAGGAAGCACCTGCTGAGACCACACACAACTCCCTGCTCAGGGGACTCTGCCAGGGCTGAGAAGACACAGCTCCTGAGTCCCCCTCAGGGAGCACAGGGCCCAGCACACAGGCCCAGACTCTCTTGAGTGATGGGTCCTCCCTGAGCAGCTGTACAGGGACCACAGGGCAGTCCAACAGCGCCCCCTGCTGGTCGCAATGCACCAATCTCAACATGGACCAAAGCCCTGAGAGCCCAGTGGCTTTCAGCAGCTCACCAGGTCCTTGTCTATTCTCACTAACATGTCTTATCTCTAGATACCATGGTTCGTATACACTGTACGTGATTACTCCAGTTTCTCACTCTCTGTAGGGGCACCTCTCTATGGAAAGGGCAAAAATGTACACAAATACTCAATTAGTGCTCACCATCCTCAGAGAAGTAACTGCAAAAGGTGACTGTATCCTGTCAAACATCACCAATCAGAGTACAGTGGAGTTGGTTTGAGTGTCTTGTGAGGGATCTTCACAGAGTGGTAGAGACTGGACAATTTCTAATAAGTCAGCACAGTGACATACCCTCATGACATCAATTCAGCATACATTTCAAAGGTCGTGTGGTGCTGTTACAATTTGTTCGGGATCAGATATGACAGAGTGATTTCTGAAAAGCTATCAGCATTGTCTGACTGAACATTTACTGGTGAATATTAGACAGATTTCTTTATGTTTGGAAGTGAGATATATCTCCTAAATTCATTGGTTTCTCGGTATTTCTGCTTTCAAATTCTTGTCAGGATTCTGTCTTTGTTGCCTCACAAACTGTTTATGTGGTAGCTAAACTTATTTTCCACTTGTAGTTTCATACCCATTGCTTGTCTTCTCTAAGAAGGTGAATGTGATGTTTTATTCTTGTTTCCACAGACGTAGGAAAGCGGGTGCAGAAATCATGTTTTCATGGAGTACCGAAACCAAATCAGCTCTATGTGCAAATGGTCACCAAATCTCTAGACTCATGGGGACCTTAAGTAAAAGGTCTATGACAAGATCACTCACTTCCCTCAGAATCCCTCTCCTCAAGGCACTCAGAGGGGTCCTTCTGCTTCAGCTCAGGCAGGTTCCCCCATGGCTCTAATCCCTTCAGTGACACCTCCCTGCTGTTGGCTGAGCACCCAAGCCCCACCCACCCCTAAGGGTCCTCCCTGCTCTGGCCTGCACCCTCCCCTTCCCACCTCGCAGCTCTGCCCCTTGTCCCCTGCCCCAGCCTCATCCCTCTTACTTGGACTCCCTGAACTCATTCCTCCCCATGTTCTCCATACCAGGTTCTCTCGGAAGGAGATGGGTTTCCCCTGGAGATCATGGTAGACACCCACATTTTGGGCACATTCAGCATCTGTGAAAGCAGGGCAGACACAAAGTATAACACACTGTGATCTATAGCTCTCTACTGGTCTTCTACTGATCTTCACTACTGTAGCTTTATAATAGGTCTTCAAGTTCAAGTGTCAGTCTTCCAACTTTGTTCTTCCCCTGCAATATTACATTGCTAATTTTGATCTTTTCCCTCTCTGCATAAATTTTACAATCAGTTCCTCAGTATTTACAAAATATCTTGCTGATATTTAAGGGTTGCATTGAATCTACATCCAATTAGGAAGAACTGACATCTTTTTTTTATGTTATGTTATGTTAGTCACCATACAGTACATCCTTAGTTTTTGATGTAATGTTCCATGATTCATTGTTTGTGTATAACACCCAGTGCTCCATGCAACATGTGCCCTCCTTAATACCCTCTACTGGGCTAACATCTTGAAAGTAATGACCTTTCTCACCAATGAACATAGAATATCTCCCAATTTATTTAGTTTTTCTTTCATTTCATTCATCAGAATTGTGTTATTTTCCTTATATAGATCTTGCACATATTATGTTTGATTTTTACCTAAGAATGTCTGCTTTTTCGGCGCTACAATAAATTGTGTATATTTCACACTCCACTCGCTCAGTGCTAGGTAATTTGCAAGCACGTGATTTTTTCTGTATTAAGTGTGCATTCTGAAACTATGTTGTAATATGCTTATTAGATTTGAGATTTTTCTTTTCATGTCAATTCTTTTGTATTTTCTACATAAATGATCATATCACCTTAGAATAATACAGTTTATTTCCCCTTCTTGATCTGTATGCCTCTAGAAGAATGGTTTCAGGTGAATATAGGTTCATTTATTCTGATGATAATATTTTTAATTTAGTCTTTTAGGGTGAATTACAATGACTGACTTTCAAATGTTTCACAAACTTTAATCATCTAAAATGACCACCTTTGATACAATAGACATTTTAAAAAGATTTATGTATTTATTTTGAGAGAGAGAGAGGGAAGAGGGCAGAGGGAGAGAATCCTCAACCAGAATGTAGTGTGAAGCCCGACATGGGTCACAATCTCATGATCCTTGAGATCATGACCTGAGCCAAAACCAAGAGTCAGATGCTTATCCAGCTGAGCCACCCAGATGCCCCTTTGATACATTGTTAGATTGAATTTGCAAGTATTTTGTTATATTTTGGTCCCCATGTCTATGAAACATATTGATTCTTAGTCTCCTTTATTTTGAAAATTTTATCTGGTTCTAATAGAGAAAAAACTAGATGTATAACGTATATTCAAGGTTCTTCTTACCTCCTCAGTATCTCTGTAGTATTTGCATCGTTTCCTCCTTAAATGCTTGATAGAATTCCCTAGTGAAGCCCTCTGGGCCCGAAGTTTTCTTTGTGGGAAGGTGTCAACTAAAGTGATGAACAAATTCAATGTAATTGCTGGAAAGCATGAGTTTAACAAAGTGCTGCCTCATTCCTTGATCAAAATCTACTGAGCATAAATTATGCCTGGGGCTGTGTTTTACTTGGCTGTGAATTTCCTATAAGATTAATATCATTGTGGATATAAAATAAACTGGTAATTTAATTTTCCGAATAGTTTAGTAATTTTTAATACAGGTGGTGTATTTTGAAACAGAAATAGTAGAAACCATCCAAGTATAACGTCAAGTATTGCACAACCTCATTTAGTGGCGGGGGGACCAAACAGAATACATACTGTTATGCTATCCTGTGTCTCTCGATATTTCACTGGGAGCCCATTGTAGTCAGGGACCGTAATGCTCAGGTCATACAGTTTCCAGGCCAAATTACAAATCTACGTCCACTGGGCACATACTGTCCCTCACTCTGTCTCCCAGCATGCATTGTGCCACAGCGGGATGTTGTGACCACCAGTGGACTGAGATTTTGAATCTGTTTCTCAGTGTTCTTTGGTCTTCAGTGGGATTTGGGGAATGATTGAGTCAGAACATGTTATTCTCATGGCACTCTAAAGAAATACTTTCAGAAATAATTTCATAATAATAAAAGAGATGCTTCTCAAACATCAGCGTTCATACAAATCTCCTGGAGGACTTGTTAAACGTAGATCTATGAAAACCAACACAGGTTTCAGATTTAGAAGGTCTAGGATGGAGCATCGCGTTTTTATCAAGCTTCCAATTAAAAAAATATTAATTTGCCTCTCATTATCAAGTTAATGAATACAGTTATAACCGCCAGTGTTCTCTGGACAATAGTCCTTCTTGGTAGCAGCACATTGAATCTCAGTATTAATCCATATATAATGGAACTGAGCCCCCACTCAACACTTTAGGCAGGTGGAAGGGGAAGCACAGTCTGGGAGGGTCACACTGGAAAGACGGACACACCCTGAGATACTCAGGATGGGGCACACTTGGCCATGAACCTAGAAATGGGAGAATGAGGCCAGGGGGCTTCCCTTCCCAGGGTGCTGGTGACCATAACCCCCCTCCTTTCTCTCCCGCCTCTGAGGCTGAGCCATTCTGAGCACTTGGGGAGGTTCTGGCTGCACTTCCTCATGGATGTAAATCACTGTGTAAAGACCACCACCCACAGACAGCAAACAGCAATAGTCGGCCTCATCCTCACACTGGACCATCGTGATAGTGAGGATGGCTTTGTTCCCAGAGACGGATCCAGAGAAGTGCTCAGGGACAACAGAGGGGTGGTCGCTTGTGCTGTAGATGTGCATGCAGGGGGCCTGGCCTGGGGTCTGCTGGAACCAGTGATGGGAGTTACTTGCAGAGACTGAGAAAGAGCTGAGGCCACAAGTGAGTGTGACTGTCCCTCCTGGAGACAGTGACAGGGATGGCTCCTGGATCACCACAGCCTGAGAATCTGCTCCTATAATGAAGAGGAGAGAAAGGTGTCATAATAGGAGACAAGAAGCACTTGGGACACTGCTTTTATGTGCCCCCCAACACGGACAGAGTCCCTACGTCTGACCTGAGCCATATGCAAGGAGCCCAAGAAGAAGCACCAACTAGGCCATGTTGGGGACCCTCACAGTGTGCGGCCCTCACAGAATCTTGAGCTGGAGTCGGGTGTCCCTGGACCTTTTCATGTCTCCAGACCTATTAGGAGGAGAAGGTGCTTCATGCAAATAAGCTTCTTCTCTCTCTGTGCCCCAGGGTTCCCCATAGGACCCCTGGGATATCTTGAAAGGAGAAGATGCTGCGACCTCACACATTCCAATGACTGCAGGGTGACCTGGGACACTAAGTGTCAGGGGGGCATCTTTCACCAAATCACATCCTCAATGACCTTGCTGACCTCTGTCCCAAGGTTCATTGTTGGGAAGCCTGAAAGCTGAATGAGGAGATAGGTGTGTGCTCCATCTCCTGGCCCTGCTTCTAGGTTTCCGCAAATCTAACCCTGGAACATTCTCTTTTCCCAGGGCTACTCCTTTTTGTCTCCTGGGAAGATCTTAGCAGTCAGTCCTCCAGAAATGAGGACACAGGGAATCTCAAAGCCCATGGCTGAGGAATGTAGGGATGGTGGTCTCTTCTGACTCAGTCATGGACCCTGTCTGCAGTTGCTAAGCGAGAGTCAAACAGGGATGGGGGCAGCACACTGAGCAGCCCCGCCAGGCTGGGGCAAACACCCTCCTTTGTTCTAAGAAACCATCAATTATAAGAAGTAGCTTCAATGTACCTGCAAGTTTTGTGGATAAAAGACAGAGGGTCACCATGAAATCATGAGACAGTTTGCCCCATCAGGTATAACAACATATGGACATGTATGTCTTTATAAGAAATGAAAAAGACACTGGAAGAACAAGTGGGTGTGACCATCATGGAGGTTTTTGAACTCCAGTTCTGTTTGTGCTCTGCTGAGGATCAGAGGGACTGGGATGGCTGGGTAAGGGACTGGGAGGAAAGAGGAGTGGCAGGGCGGTAAAGTGTCTCCAGAAATAGAGAAGATGAGGCTGAGGGCTGGTGTTCTTTTGAGATATAAAAATGATTGGTATTCAGTTTGGAATCACTACTAAATTGTTGGTTTGTTAAATCCTGCATAATTTTTTTCCCTTTCTCTTCTTGTGTTTGAGAGCCCCAACTCACATCAGAGAAAAAAAACTTGTGCTAAATGATGTTCCTATTACACTTATGCATTCCTGACACTTTAGAATACAATAGATAATTTCATACCTATGAAATTTTGAGGTGAGGAGCAGAATTCACACTCAAAAGAAAGAATTGGAAAGTTGAAATCATGAACGATATCAGTTTACATAAGTCACTATAAAGTATTTGGAATAAATGAAAAAGATCAGAATGAAATAACAACTGTGAAATAATGGCAGATCAAGCACCTATGACATATTTATTTCATCACAAGCACATGGAAGTCATAACTAGCAGCAAGGGTCCCTGAGGGTGCCCACCTGGACACATTTTCCCAGGCATTTCCCAGACACCAGGGTCCTATTCACTTTCCTATGGGTCAGGTCTGGGTGGGATCTGCAGCCAGAGCAGAATGGTGGGGTTGATAGGCTGGACATGGGAGAAGCACCAGAATACCAGAAGCCCCTCACATGCAGGAAGTAGATAGAGCAGCGCCCCCTGTATGTCCTGTGTGGTCTTGCATGAGTCAGGGAGGAGCTTCCTCTGGGCACGGCTCGGATCTCTGAGGGGATGCTGATGCAGGCTCACCAGGTCACTCTATAGGTGTGTGTGTCCCTTGCAGTGTGTCTAGTGACTCCACTGCTTTCTTCCAGAGAGGGTCAGAGAACCAGCACTGGGAGATCATTAGCTCTACCCTATTTGGGCATCTGATCCACAGTCCATGCCACGTAATATCTGATTCCACACATTCCATATTCCTCACACAACCCAGTCTCAGCCCAAATTCTCCCTGATGCTCAAGGTCAATTTTTCCTAAGATAAAATGGATTCTTTTTTAAAGATTTTCTTTATACAACAGAGAGAGCGAGAGCAAGAGAGCATAAGTGGCGGGGGGGGGGGCAGAGCGAGAGGAAGAAGCAGGCTCCAAACTGAGCAGGTACCCCAAGCGGAGCTTGATCCCAGAACCCCAAGATCATGACTTGAGCCAAAGGCCGACACGTAACTGCCACCCAGGCTCCCCGATAACATGGCTTCTAGTAGCTCATATTTTGAGTCATTTGTGCAACTATTAGCTATGTTCATAAATGAGATCTTCCTCTAATTTTCATACCAGATACTCTTCTTTTGGGTTGTGTTCCCTACATTGATTTTCTAGAATGCAACAAACCCTCTATTTTAATATATATATTATAAACCATGTTTTTTTTCTACAAAGACTTAAACACTGTGGAGGGCAGAATGAGCCCCATATGACCTAGGACCCTGGAACTCAGATCAGAAGGTGTCAGAAAGATCAAAGACAAAGACTTGTACCCAGATGACAGGAGCGAAAAGGAGAGCCAATGTCTTCATCACCCCCCTATCTGTACACTTTCCCCTAAAGGAAACTCTCTATTCACTCAGTGAGGAGGTAAAGAGAAGAATCCAGGCCATGGTGGAGAAGCCCCAGAGCTCTGCTTGCTGAGGCCTATTTGCTGGCATGGAGACAGTCCCTACCGCTGTGTGTCCTATCCTTTGCCCAGGGACCATTACAGCTTGAGTTCATAAAGCAAATGTATTTTTGTTATGTGATGGTCCTGTCCAACTATCTTTCCAAGAAAATCAGGTCTAGACAATTTACTCTGTGATGCAGTGGAGGACAAAATATGAGGCATGTGTGAATCTGAGCTGAGGGCTCTTGTGGCCCCTGGGGGCCCAGGTGCAGGAAAGTCACCCACAGTGAGGACCCTGCTTTTCCAAGTGTGCAAAGGTCAGTGATAGATTTTGCTGGTCTTCCTGGCCCGGACCCTGAGCCCTCAGGAGAAGCCCACCTCCGCCCCCTGCTGGTGTGGGGTTGAGCTATACATTTTTCCAGGTCACCAGTCCCCTCAGCGAGACAACTAACTGAAACATTTATGTTAGGAGATATTTCAGGATCACCTGATATTTCAGTTTCCTTCTGCCTGGCCCCTGGCTTCACAACTGGGACATAATGCCCTTGAACAAAGCTCAAGGCTTAAAGTCCCCCAGAGAAGCCCACTGGTTCAACCCTGGTAATAATTCTACTTGAGTTACCCTTACAAGCAGGCTTATTTGGATATTGTTGTTGTTGTCAGGGTCTCCTGCTGGTTCACCTGCCCCCGTGGTATGTATTTTGTCTTTATCGCTGTCTTTGCTGTGAGAATATCATGTTTTTTGTCCTTGAAAACTTCAATAGGTTCTCACTTATTCTTGAATATTACCCTCACAAAAGTCATTTTGTATTGGCTCCCTGATACATTTAGGGTATTTTTAGCCTACTTTTACAATTTTCTCAGTAAAAGGAATGATATTAAATAATATTACTATAAATGGCCTATAATATTGATATGATACCAACCACTGACAACCAACTCCTCTGTTCCACAGACACTTACTTCTTCCTGAATGGACAACTGATAACACTCTCAAGAATGTGCTCAAGTAATTATATATATATATATATATATTCACACATTTACATGTATTTCATATATATATGTGTGTGTGTGTGTGTGTATATATGTGTATATATATATATAAAACATAACATAATCAAGCTTTTTGACTGTCTTTCACATATAAAATATGATCAATATTTGTTTTTTTTTATTCATAGTTTGTCATTATTCCATAGGATAATTTGCCATGATCTGGCCACTTTTCCATGGAGAAATATCCGAGTTGATCTCAATTGTTGTTATTGTAACATCTCTAAACTAGATATGCCTGGATATTCATTTTGGAGTGTATTAGTTAGATAATTTTCATTCATAATAGACTTCTAAAAATGTAACACGATGGAAACCATATATATATTTAGTGTTTGATAAAAATTTTAAATTTATGCTCCAAAACTGATTCACCAATTTATACCCTCACCAAACACGTATGAGAGTTCCTACTCAGCACACTTATTACAGAGGATAAAATCAATGTTAATATTTACCAATTTTATAACTGAGAAATAATTTCATTGTTAAGTTGTATTTCTCCACTTATTAGTGACCTTTCCTATGTTTATATATATTGATTTTTAGGTGTGTTCTTTTTCTAGGGCTGCCGTAATACGGTACCACAGTCTGGGTGGCTTAAAACAGTGGAAATGCATTTCTGCTGTTCTCACACAGCCCCAATGTCTGCAGGGCTGGCTGTGTTCCCTCTGAAACCTGCAGAGGCAATCTGCTTGCTTCTACACAACCATGAGAGGTTTGCAGGTCAGTGTTGGCATTCGCTGGCTGCAGCTACACACCCACAGTCCCTGCCTCCACCTCCCAACAGTACCTGCCTTGTCTCCATCTGGCTGTTTTGTTACAAGCACACGAGACATGTTGGATTAGGAGACCACCTCACCCCATTATCGCCTCACCTTTACTAATTACATTTGGGACAACCCCATTTCCGAAAAAAGTCACATTCTTTTTTTTTATTCATTTGGGTTTTTTTGGGTTTTTTTATTATAATAATATTTTTTATTATACTATGTTAGTCACCATACAGTACATCCCTGGTTTTTTATGTAAAGTTCGAAGATTCATTAGTTGCGTATAACACCCAGTGCACCATGCAATACATGCCCTCCTTACTACCCATCACCAGCCTATCCCATTCCCCCACACCCCTCCCCTCTGAAGCCCTCAGTTTGTTTCTCAGAGTCCATAGTCTCTCATGGTCCATTCCCCTTCTGATTACCTCCCCTTTCTTTATCCCTTTCTTCTCCTACCGATCTTCCCAGTTCTTATGTTCCATAAATGAGAGAAACCATATGATAATTGTCTTTCTCTGCTTGACTTATTTCACTAAGCATTATCTCCTTCAGTGCCGTCCATGTTGCAGCAAATGTTGAGAATTCGTTCTTTTTGATAGCTGAGTAATATTCCATTGTATATATGGACCACATCTTCTTAATCAGGTCATCTGTTGAAGGGCATCTCGGCTCCTTCCATGATTTAGTTATTGTGGACAATAGTGCTATGAATATTGGGGTGCATATGGCCCTTCACTTCACTACGTCTGTATATTTGGGGTAAATACCCAGTATTGCAATGTCTGGGTCATAGGGTAGCTCAATTTTAAACTTTTTAAGGGACCTCCACACTGTTTTCCAGAGTGGCTGTACCAACCAGCATTCCCACCAACAATTTAGGATGGATCCCCTTTCTCCACATCCTCTCCAACAATTGTTGTTTCTTGACTTGTCAAATTTGCCATTCTAACTGGTGTAAGGTAGCATCTCAGTGTGGTTTTTATTTGAATTTCCCTGATGGCTAATGATTGTGAACATTTTTTCATGTGTCTGTTAACCATTTGTATGTCTTCAATGGAAAAGTGTCTATTCATATCTTCTGCCCATTTTATGATTTGTTTATGTGTTTCTTGTGTATTGAGTTTGAGAAATTCTTTGTAGATCTTGGATACCAGTCTTTTATCTGTAGTGTCATTTGAAAATATCTTCTCCCATTCCGTGGATTGCCTCTTAGTTTTTTTTTACTGTTTCCTTGGCTGTGCACAAGCTTTTTATCCTGATGAAGTCCCTCAAGTTCATTTTATCTTTTGTTTCTCTTGCCTTTGGAGATGTGTCATGAAAAAGGTTGTTGTGGCCAATGTCGTAGAGGTTGCTGTCTATGCTCTCCTCTAGGATTTTGATGGATTCCTGTCTGACATCGAAGTCTTTCATCCATTTGGATTTGATCGTTGTGTATGGTGTGAGAGAGTGGTCAAGTTCCATTCTTTTGCATGTAGCTGTCCAATTTTACCAGCACAATCTACTGAAGACACTTTCTTTTTTCCACTGGATGTTTTTTCCCGCTTTGTCAAAGATTAGTTGCCCAAAGAGCCAAGGGTCCATTTCTGGGTTCTCTATTCTGTTCCATTGGTCTATGTGTCTGTTTTTGTGCCAGTACCATGCTGTCTTTGTGATCACAGCCTTGTAATACAACTTGAAATCTGGCATTGTGATGCCCCCAGGTTTGTTTTTCCTTTTCAACATTTTCTTGGCGATTCAGGGCTTTTTCAGGTTCCACACAAATTTAAGGGCTGTTTGTTCCAGTTCTTTGAAAAATGTCATTGGTCTTTTGATCGGGATAGCTTTGAAAGTGTCAATTGCTCTAGGTAGTATGGACATTTTAACTACGTTAATTCTTCCGATCCATGAGCATGGAATATTTCTCCATCTTTTTGTGTCTTTTTCTTCAATGTCCTTCAAGAGTGATTTGTAGTTTCTAGAATACAGTTCCTTTACATCTCTGGTTAAGTTAATTCCAAGATAACGTATGATTTTTGGTGCTATTGTAAATGGGATGGATTCCCTAAATTCTCTTTCTTCAGTCTCATTGCTCGTGTATAGAATTGCAACTGTTTTCTGAGCATTGATTTTATATCCTGCCACATTACTGAATTGCTCTATAACGTCTAATAGTTTGGGAGAGGATTCTTTTGGGATTTCCATATACAGTACCATGTCATCTGTGAAGAGAGACAGTTTGATTTCTTCTTTGCTGATTTAGATACCTTTTATCCCTTTTTGTGTTCTGATTGCTGTTGCAAGGACTTCTAGTACTATGTTGAATAATAATGGTGAGAGCGGGCATCCTTGTCATGTTCCTGATCTTGAGGGAAAGGCTTCTAGCTTTTCTCCATTGAGAATGATATTTGCTGTAGGCTTTTCATAGATGGTTTTTATGAGATTGAGGAATGTACCCTCTATCCCTACACTCTGAAGGGTTTTAATCAGGAAAGGATGCTGTATTCTGTCAAATGCTTTTTCTGCATCTCTTGAGCGAATCATATGATTTTTGGCTTTTTTCTTGTTGATATAATCTATCACACAGATAGATTTGCGAATATTGAACCACCCTTGCATGCCAGGGATCAATCGCACTTGGTCATGATGGATAATCCTGTTAATGTCCTGTTGGATCCTTTTAACTAGGATCTTGTTGAGAATTTTGGCATCCATATTCATCAGGGAAATCGGTCTGTAATTCTCCTTTTTGAAGGGGTCTTTGCCTGGTTTGGGGATCAAGGTAATATTGGTCTCATAGAATGAGTTTGGTAGTTATCCTTCTGTTTCCATTTTCTGAAAAAACTATAGGAGAATAGGTATTATTTCTTCTTTGAATGTTTGGTAGAATTCTCTGGGGAATCCATCAGGCCCTGGAGATTTGTTTTTTGGAAGGTTTGTAATCACTGTTTCAATCTCTTCAAAATTAATTGATCTGTTTAAAAAATCAATTTCTTCCTGTTTCTGTCTTAGTAGTTTATAGGATTCCAGGAAGGCCTCCATCTCTCCCAGGTTGCTTAATTTATTGGCATAAAGCTGTTGATAAAAGTTTCTAATAATCCTTCCTATTTCATTGGTGTTGATTGTGACCTCTCCTTTTTCATTCATAATTTTATTAATTTGGGTCCTTTCTCTATTCTTTTGGATGAGTCTTGCCAGTGGCTTGTCTATTTTATTTATTCTTTCAAAGAACCAGCCTCTAGTTCTGTTGTTCTTCTCTACTGTACTCCTGGTTTCTAATTCATTGATCTCTGCTCTAATCTTGTTCAACTGCTTTCTCGTGTGTGGATTAGGCCTGTTCCTCTGTTGCTGTTCCAGCTTCTTGAGGTGAGAATATAAAAACTGCATTTTAGATTTTTCCATTCTTTTGAGTGAGGCTTGGATGGCTATGTATTTTCCCCTTAGGACTGCCTTTGCAGTGTCCCATTGGTTTTGGACCGTTATGTATTCATTCTCATTGGTCTCCATAAATTGTTAAAATTGATTTTTGATTTCCTGGTTTATCGAATCATTCTTCAGCAGGATGGTTCCTAGTTTCCAAGTGTTTGAGTTTCTTCCAAATTTTTCCTTGTGGTTGAGTTCCAATTTCAAAGCATTGTGGTCTGAGAATACGCAGGTAATAATTTCAGTCTTTTGGTATCAGTAGAGACCTGTTTTATGACCCAGAGCATGTTCTATTCCTGAGAATGTTCCAGGGGCATTAGAATAGAATGAGTATTCCTTCGTTCTGGGTTGTAGTGTTCTATATATACCTATGAGGTCCAACTCGTCTAGTATGGAATTCAAAGCTATTGTTTCTTTGTTGATTTTCTGTGTAGGTGATCTATCTATTGCTGATACTGTAGTGTTGAGCTCCCCTACTGTTAACGTATTTTTATCTATATGTCTCTTTATTCTGGTTAAGAGTTGGCTTGTGTATCTTGCTGCTCCCCTGTTGGGGGCATAGGTATTTATAATTGTCATATCCACTTGTTGGATACATCCTTTCAGAATAATAAAGTGCCCTTCTGTATCTCTAACTATAGTCTTTAGTTTAAAATCCAATCTGTCTGATATGAGAATGGCTACCCCAGCTTTCTTTTGAGGTCCATTGGCATGAAAGATGGTATTCCATCCCTTTACTTTCAGTCTGAATGTATCTTTAGGTTCAAATGGGTCTCTTGTAGACAGCAAATGGATGGGTCATGTCTTTTTATCCAATCTGCAATCCTGTGTCATCTTATGGGAGCATTTAGGGCATTTACATTGAGATTGATTATTGAAAGATATGATTTTAATGGTGCCATGTTGCCTGTAGAGTCTTTGTTTCTATATAGTGTGATTTTCTGTTCTGTATCAGTCTTGGGACCTTTTTACTTTTATAGAACCCCCCTTAATATCTCCTGTAGGGCTGGTTTCGTGGTTATGAAATTGGTCAATGACTGGCAATTCTGGAAGTTCTTTATCTCTCCATCAATTCTGAATGACAGCCTTGCTGGATAAAGTATCCTTGGCTGCATGTTTTTCTCTGAAAGAGCTTTAAAAATGCCTCCCCAACCCTTTCTTTCATTCCAGGTCTGTGTAGACAGGTCTGACGTAATTCTGATACCTTTGCCTTGGTACGTGAGAGATTTCTTTGCCCTGCCCGCCTTCAATTCTGTGTCCTTGGATCTAATATTTGCGAATTGCACTATGAAGTGACGTGGTGTAGGTTTGTCGTGGTTGAGCTTGGGAGGGGTCCTCTCTGCCTCTTGGACATGAATGCTTGTTTCCTTTGCTAGATTAGGGAAGTTTTCAGCTAAAATTTGTTCAAATATCTCTTCTAGACCTCTGTTTTTCTCCACCCCCTTGGGGATGCCGATGATTCTGACATTGGAACATTTCATTGAGTCAGTAATCACCCATAACTTATATTCTTGAGATTGGAGTTTTTTGAGCCCAGTTTCTATTTTAGCTTTCTCTTCTACTAATAACCAATCCTCCTATTCACCAATACATTCTTCTGCCTCATTCACCCTGGCCGTCAGAGCATCTAGTTTTGACTGCATTTGATTCATAGTATTTTTAATTTCTGCCAGATATGCTCTCATTTCCGCCATTAGAGATTCTATATTCTTGTTATATTTTCATTAATATTTTTTTTCAAGTCTATACATCATCTTGACCATTGTTACTCTGAACTCCATTTCTGATAATTTGGTTATATCCATAACTGTTAGTTCCATGGCAGAGCCCACAGACTCATGGTCTTTTCTTTGCTGGGTGGGAATTCTCCTTCTCGTCATTCTGATGAGGATAGGTTGCAGGGTTGTCCAGAGTCCAAATTATTGACCAGGAACCAGGCAGCGTGCACTTGTTTTATAGGGAACTTAGGGATATGGGCTTCTTGATTTTTCAGTCTGCCTTCTGGGGGAGGGGTCTGCCGCTCTGATACTCAGGCAACCTTGTTTGGGTAGAGTCTCCCTGTCTCCTGAGTGGGGGGATGGGGATGGGCACACTGTGAGCCGGTGTTTCCAGGCTTTTGTTCTCTGGCGGCTTTTCCTGGTGGTTTGCTGTGCCTCTTCTGACAGTCAGAGCAGCAGTAGCCACATCCCAGCCTCTGTCTCAGACAGAGGGATTGCAGTCCACTCTCCACTGAGCTCCTCTGGCCACTCTAACTCTGCTTCTGTTGGTGCTGCTAAACCCTACAGTGTCCCGGGATGTGCGCCCCACAGCCTGCATCCCAGCCCTCACTTCCAGGACCCGCATGTCTCTGTCCTTTGTGTTTCTAACACTGCCAGCCGCCAGACACCCCTGCCCACTCCGTAGCTCCATTTCAGTGTGGCTCGCGCGCACTCTGGAGCTCCGATTTTCAGACTGATCGCGAGCATTCCCCAGCTCAGGATCTCAGTCTGTTCTCTGGCGGGTGCCGGTCAGCAAGTTAGCCCGCTCCCCAGTGCAGGTGGCTACCGCATCCTGGCATCCAAGTGCGGAGGCTCCCTCCCCCTTCCATTTATCTTCCGATATCTGTGCATGGATTGATGGCTCCCCGCTTCGTACCTCAAAACTCAGTGCTGGTGGTGTTCATTTGTAGAGATCCAGATTATCTTCCTTCGTCTCAGGTGATTCCGTGTGTGTTCTCGATGGTCTGGTACCTATCCAGCTCGACTCAGGGGACCAGCTGAAAAAGGGGACCCCTACTCCTCCACCATCTTAACCGACTCCCAAAGTCACATTCTTAGGTCCTAAGGGCTATGATGTCAATATACAGTCTTTGAGAGGATCCAATTTCATCCAGGGTATTAGGGAAGAAGAATCCTTTTCAGAAGTATTTATAATTGTTAATATTTTTAAAATGTATGCAATATACTTCCACTGCACAAAAATAATACGTCTTCAAAACACCTCCACAATTAAGAAGACAGGAAACTACACAAGACTCATACCATGTTAACACATGAGATACGTCATACACCAACTTCTCAGGTCCTGTAAATGAAAACAATAGAATACATAAATGCACAAATAAACTGGAGACCCGGGCGGCCTCGCTCCCACACTAACTCCATATGTCTTGAGCATCAGTGGGAAGAAAAGTCAGTTCCAAAATGTCTATGGGAGACAGAAGGGGAAGGTAGCAGTGGCCTGAACCATCATCAGAGAAGAAAGTACCCTGAGTGTGAAGACACAGGACAGCAAGGGGGAGTCCCGACCACAGGACAGGCATCCAGGGTGACCAGGAGGTCTCAGAGGCAGTGCTGTGGGCAGATGGGGTGAGAACCTCAGGATTGGAGCCCTGGAAACACCACAGTGATGGGAAAAGAGGGGAAGGAGACATTTAGCATCGGCCAGTCACAGGAAAATAGCAAAACAGGGGAGACACAGCCCAACTCCCATGACAAGTAAAGCAAAATAACTAGAAAAAAATTTTTAATTAACACGTAATATTATTTTTCAAACAGAATAAAACAACCACTGGCTAAATTATTTATTTTGAACAAAACCCACCCACAAAAAACTTGATAAGGGATATTTGATATCAGAAAATAAAAATGAAAAATATTGAAACCCTTAATTATTTTATAGACCACTATGGAAACATAGATCATGAACATTTCAACATCCTATGCATTAAAATTGGAAGCGTCCAGATAAATCAGCAAGTTCTCCACAAAAGGGTGACATGTACATACATGACGTTATCCGCGTATTTACAGACGGTGGCGCTGACATCCCCACAGCAGTGCACATGCTGCTCCTGCCAGTGAACGGAGCACTTACAACTGCTCCTGTTCTGTGGTTCAGTCCCTGTGAAATGTGCACAGTAGGGAGCTCGCCGCAGACAGGAGGGAACTGGGGGCCACAAAGTGGGGAGTCTGGGGGGGACATTGGTCTGACTGCTGGTGCATTGGGGGTTTCTCAGCAAGTGATGGAAATTTTGTCAGTTTGATCATGGGGCTGGTGGCCAAAACTCCTACATATACGTAAAGTCACTGCATATTTATTATTATTTTTAATTTACACCAGAGCCTGGAGCATGTACAGGTGGGCACTATCCCTCACCTAGGTATGCTCCTGGGACATCTGTGCTAGCTCAGGTGACAGCATAGTCTGTGTGTCAGTTCTCCCTCCTCCAGGTCATGTCCTCCCACCAGGACTCTCTCCTACAGAAGCCTCCACAGAAGCTTCTCAATAAAAGAGGCTCAGAGACAAGACCTGTTGTTGGAGGGGGTTTTGTCTCACTTCCTCCTTATCTGAGACACTGTGGGTAACAGTAGTTGCTCCCACTGCCATGATACATACCACAGTAATAGTCAGCCTCGTCCTCAGCCTGCAGCCCGGAGATGAGCAGAAGCCCTGCATTGGCCGAGGCATCTTTGGAGCCAGAGAAGCGGCTGGGGACCCCGGAACCCTGGTGCGTATCTGAGTCTGAGTAGATCCTCAGCAGATACCGGGGAGGGCTCCCTGGCTGCTGCTGGAACCAGTATGTTTGGTAGCTGCCAACACTGAATCCAGTGCTGAAGGTGCAGGTGAGTCTGGCGGATGATCCCAGAGATGCAGAGAGGGAGGGCGGCTGGGTCAGCACATGCTGGGACAGGGAACCTGCAAACACAGTGTGGTTAATGGAACAAGAAAGAGGGAGAAATTTAACAAGAAGTTGACCTCAGGAAGAGTGACTTTGATAGCTGCCAGTTTGTCCGAGGTCTGTCCCTACCTGTACAATAGGAGAGGAGCATAAGGCGGACAGGAGTCCAGGCCATGGTGACACAGACACTGGTCCCCACAGTGGGCTGGGCTGCCCCAGGCCTCCTTTTCTCCTCCACCCTCTGTTACAAGAGGGGCTGTCCATGCAAATGGGCTCCACCCAGTTACTGCCCAGCCCCTCTCTGATTCCTGGTGCTGGAGCTCAGCTAACACCACACACTGAGGAGGATGGGGTTGGCTTCAGCCCTGGGGAGAGCCCTGGGAGGAAGCACCTGCTGAGACCACACACAGGTCCCTGCTCAGGGGACTCTGCCAGGGCTGAGAGGACACAGCTGCTGAGTCCCCATCAGGGAGCACAGACCCCAATCCCAGGCCAAGTTCCCTTCAGTGAAAGTTCCTCAAGAAGTGAATGAGTAGGGACCACAGGGCAGTCCCACAGCGCCCCCTGTTGGTCATGGGCACAGTGGTCCCTGTGTCCCAAAGCCCTGAGAGCCCAGCTGATTTCTGCAGCTCACCACATCCCTGTGGATACACACATCCGTGGACCAAGTCTTAGTGCATGTTTCCCCTGCTGTCTGAAAGTACATCATCCCCAACAAACCTTAGGCAGCCCCAATGGCATGAGGCAATGAAGTATGTAACATTAATTGATATGATAATCTTTGCATGTTTCCAGACTCAAAGGGTAACTAACTTTTCTTAGGCTTCTCTAATCCCAAAGGACACAATTTGCTGTCAGATGTTCAACAAAAATGGAGAGAAAGCACATATGATAACACACACGGGTCACAGCTCTGGTGGCCTGTTGTTGAGCTGCTGTGTGTAGATCTCAGGGAAGGCGCTGGAAGGCCCCCCTCATGCTGCTGGGTTTGCACTGTCCTATAGAGGCTCCCTGCACAACTAATGCTCGGGGCTATGTCAACACTTATGTTTTTGTGAAACTGAAAATCTGCTTCAGATTTCTTTTAGCACTAAAAGCAGCTACGAATGTAAATATTCCATAAAAGCTAAGTGGTGTAAAGAGAACTTTCCAATGTTGGGGAGACCCGTACTATGTTTCTGATCTTTGTGCTCGTTTACAGTAATTTCTCACTCCAGGATAAGCGCTGTTCCATGGGAGATGGAAATGTGTGCCTATGTAATTACAGGACTTTCTAGACAAAGCTGGATGACCCAGCTGTGCATCAGGGCAGCTGTGTCACTGGGCAGGGGACAGTGGAGCTGCTTTGCAGAAATCGTAAGGGCTGTTTCTGGGAAAGGCATAGAAAGAGAATGTTGTAAGGATACACTCACTCCGTGGCCTAATGTTTCCCAGAGTTCACTGCTGGTTCACACCTGATAAAAGTCTCCATCCTTACAGTGAGACTAATGTTGGTGTTGCTGTATTACGAGTCTCCTGGAACATCCCATAACCCCAGGGCACAGGCCCTGGCATTTGATGTCTGCATTGGTCATGAGACTAAAATACTATCAACAAAAATGTGTCCACTGTTCACACTTCCCACTCTAGTTTTCATTTCCTTTTACGGTTAACCTGGGAATTCAGTATGTCTTGTATCACTCTGATATACTTAGGATTCATTTTCCTTTTTATTAGTCTGGTTTTGTAGGTATTCTCAGTATGAGGATGGAAATAAATCCTTACACTGTAGAAGGGACCTCCCTCTTCTTAGAACTTCTTTCTCCACTCCTACATCAAGGGGCTCCCAGAACAAGGCATCCCACCAAGATCGAGGCTTCATGGTGTTCATTTGGTAAATGCCTTCATGGATTCACAGTAATAAAAAAACTGCATTTTCTCTATTTTTTCTGTAATATGAGGGCCTTCTTTGACAATGAAGGTTGGATTCCTAGGTTCTGTTCTCTAAAATACTGTGATGCATTTCAGCAACATTTCAATCAAAGAGTCAGAGGAAAACCAAAGAGAGAGAAATACAATCCATGACACATGAGAGTAAACCTTACTGGCCTCACCTCAGCTGACTACATCTGCAGCAACCCCATGTCCACATAAGATCACATTCTGAAATACAAGATTTTTTAGAACTTTCATCACATGAATTGATGAATTTACAGTTCAACCCATAACAATTAACAACCATGGTTTATTCACATTTTATTCAGATTCTCTTAGTTTTTACCTAATGTCCCTATGCTGTTCTAAGATCCAGTCCAGGATTCTCTGTGGCATTTAGTTGTGATGGCTCCTTAAGCTTCTCTCACTGGGACACTTTCTCAGACTCTCCTTGTTTGGGTGACTTTGTCCACACTTGCTGAGCAGGGATCATGCCCGACACCCTTCATGCTAAATGTTTGCGCCTGTTACATGAAATCTCTGGGCTGGAATGTGTCTCTTCTTCCTCCATTTATGCATTTGTTCAAACAATGAACAATATGGACCATGGACAGCTATTTTAGGCTTTGAGTTATAACCTGATACTATTACATTTATTTGGTTGCTCACGTCTTTCCAGTTTTACAAAATGGAAGCATTTTAAGTTGGCTCCTGAGAGCTCCTTCACACCATGTCGTGTGTGTGTGTGTGTGTGTGTGTGTGTGTGTGTGTGTGTGCTGGGTGTGCTGATGTGCTTGTGTTTGACTTGAAGGATTCTTCACTTTCTGACACTAGAAGGTGCTCCACACTCACCCTGTGGAATTCCTGGTCTGGAGATTAAGATTTCTCCAAAGAAGGGGCGCCTGGGTGGCACAGCGGTTAAGCATCTGCCTTCGGCTCAGGGTGTGATCCTGGCGTTCTGGGATCGAGCCCCACATCAGGCTCCTCTGCTATGAGCCTGCTTCTTCCTCTCCCACTCCCCCTGCTTGTGTTCCCTCTCTCGCTGGCTGTCTCTATCTCTGTTGAATAAATAGATAAAAATCTTTAAAAAAAAAAAGATTTCTCTAAAGAAGCCCACGTGTTCTCCGGGAGAATGGTATTAGAGAGCGGTGACTGTTTCCACAGGTGATTATCTGTCTACATCAAACGACACACGATTCCAAGCTGCCAGTTCCAGCTCTAACCCGTGACCACACGCTTCACTCAAGCCTCCTTCCTTGGTTATTTCTGTGAACTTCCATTCCTAATGGGAGAAATCTGGCTCCACCACTGACTTGATTGTTCAATTCCAGGATGCAGTGCAGCCCCGTCAACATAATTCGCCTTTTCCCCACGGACACGAGCTTACCTACTAGAGCACAGAGCTCACACGCAGTCTCTTGTGACTTTACACTGACGGGCTCCACTCATTTTCACCATCACTCAGCTCAGCAGTGTCCCCTGAGCCCTGCGCTGAGCTGAGCTCACACGTCTGTGCTGCAGGTACGTGGGTTTGTCACAGTCCGCGTGCCATCCCGGGAACCAAACCTCCCAAATGAGTTGTACCTGCACACTTTGGGTTCTGTCATGTGGCTGTACAGTGTTCAGTGACTCTGACAGTGTCATAGTGTCATTTCAGTGCTGTGACAGCATCTTATAGAATCATTCTGTTGCTCAGAAACATTTTCCTTTGTTCACATGATCAACCCTGTTGTCTCTTTTATCCTCCAAGAAACTGCAGATGTTTGCACTCTCTCCAGAGTGTTCGCTGCTTCCCATATGTGATGTAACTTTAACCATACTATGTATTCTGTCCCTTTTTATAAATGTGCTGCCTATTTGCTGGCATCTCAGTTCGGTTCCATATTTGGGTGATTAGATATAAACCTGGGGTAAATCTCTGTGGACAGAATTATGCTCGCTTTCAGTTTTAATGATTAGCAATGAAACAGGTATAAATATTTAAGTGCAGGTTTTTTCTACAGACAAAAGTTTGGGGATTTTTAAAATACTTTTGCAAATCTAAGTGAGCATTCATTTCTGAAAGAATCAGGAAATAAGACAAACTAGGCAGCAGCACTGTTTATAACCAAGTAGATAATAATCTTTGATGCCACAGGACTGAGTTATTCTTCAAACACCACATGGGGAGTGCTGACGTCCCATGATATGGTCAGAGACAAAATAAAATGTTTGATGTATTTGAAAATCAGAAGGAAAAAAATAATATGGTCCAGCCTAGAAGTAAAACACCCCAGCTGATGAAACAAGAAATTTCTGTTCACATGGAGACTCTTTATTGAGGAATGGGCTGCTCTGAGTGACTCTGAGGACAGGAGTGACAGGAGAGCCTTGCTCCCTGTCGATGCCCCTGATGGACCCGGGCCCAGGGCGTCAGCAAAGGAATAAGGAGCATCACAGGCTAAGCTGAGCAGGAACTGCTGGCATGTGTCCCCCTATACAGATGGGCAAGTGGGTTTTTGTCTCACTTCCCCTCAGGCCTGGAGCACTGTGTGAGCACTGAGACTGCTGTCCCACGATGCACAGTAATAATCCGCCTCGTCCTCAGCCTGGAGCCCATTGATGGTCAGGGTGGCTGAGCTGCCAGACTTCGAGCCAGAGAATCGATCCGGGATCCCCGATGGTCGGTTGCTATTACCATAGATGACCGTTCTGGGGGCAGTTCCTGGGAGCTGTTGGAGCCAGCTCACATAACATCCACCCCCGATGTTGGAGCTGCTTCCAGTGCAGGAGATGGTGACCTTCTGGCCCAGGGCCCCCGACACGGAGGATGGCTGAGTCAGCCCAGACTGGGCCCAGGACCCTGCAAGGGGGAGAGACACAGAGAGAGTGATGCTGGGGTCTGCAGACAAGAGGAGGACCCAGAACCACTTGTCCTCCCAGGGTCCCTTTACTTGTTCCTGCATTCAGTCACCTGTGCAGTGAGCGAGGAGGGTGAGGAGGAGAGGGGACCAGGCCATGGTGCAGGTCATCCCTGGTCCTGACTTCTGTGCCCCACTGCTGAGCAGAGCCTCCTCTAATCTCCCCCTTCCCCTCTTCATCTTCTGAGAGAGGGAGGGCTGTCCATGCAAATGAGACCCCAGCTCTCTGACCCCTCCCTGGCCCTGGGTCAGGTCCCTCTGCCTGAGGATGTCAGGGTGTTGGGCCAGGGAGGAGCTGTGTGGGAGCAGGGGGTTGGGAGATCAGAGCTGCAAACCCTGAGCAGAGGGCACAGGTGTCAGGTCCCAGCTCTGATCACCACTGACTTCTCAGAAATGGCCCACAGCACCCCCTGGTGGCCAGTACCAGACACACCTTTGTGTGACAAGGTGACCAGAGCCCATCAGAGACAGTGGCTACATCCTCGAAGCTCTGTCCACTGTTTCCTGCATGAGGAACAGGCCAGCTGTCCCCTTATGTGTCCTCCCATCACCTCAGGGCAGACTTTATGCTCTACTCAGACTCCTCAGGCGAGTCTGTCCATGGCGATCTTGGCTGTTCATGAGTCACGACTGAGGTGGCGTCTCTACACAAACTCCTTTTAGATCAGAACCAAGTCCAGAGCAGTGATGGTTCCTTGTGGACAGACGGCCCTTCTGTGAAGGACACTGTGTACTTTTTTCTTATGTGACTCCCCCTGGTTTCCAGATGTGTCCTTGCTCTGAGGATCCCAGAGCTCTGAGGAGACTGGGAATGCTTCTCTGCAGGTTGTGGGTAGAAGCCCTCGTGGGCCTTTCTAGAGGTAAACACACTGTAAATCTTGGTCATCTGTTACTCTTTCCACCTGCTTGAAACAGCTGTTGTCCACACTCTATGGGCAGTGATTCCCTCCGAGTATCTGTCCTCCCAGCACAGACACAAGTCTGCAGGAGCCCTGGCACGTGGGGATCTGTGTGGCACTGACCTCAGAGCACAAAGGGCAATCCTGACAGAAGTTCTAGGAGAAAAGGAGTAACAACTGCAGATGCTCTGACCGGATCCAGGGACAGTGGTTATGTATTCGTCACCACTGAGCCCAATGTGCATTTAAAATAGATTTGTGTTATTTTATGCAAAGTCCTCCTCAATAAGATTGATTTAAGCGAAAGGATAAAGTCCTGTGAAGATGCAGGTGCAATCACGAGTATCCTTTTCCAAATGTGTACTTATTGCAGAGAGAATATGGGTAGAGATTTGCCGAAAACCATGGATGCAACAACAATGGGGAAGGGATGCTTTCTGTTCTTCGTTGAACAGAGAAGTCTGTAAACTTTTTCTAAAATCACTTTTTTTTTAATCATAAATCTTGTGTCCTGGGTCTGGAGCTACAGCTAGGAAGCTGGGTATGCTGCCCAGTGAAACCTCATGAGGGGCTTGTTCCTATAAACCTCAGAGCCGTCTCAGTGAAGGAATTTCCACACCCAGTCAGAGCTTCCAAGACAGAGGGGTTTGAGGTCAGACCACCCTCTGATGTGTGCAAAGCTCTCGTCCCTGTACCTTGTGTCCAGCATGTCCAAATAGAGCAAGTGCTCCTTTCACCACCCATGAGCAGAGCAAGGAATTGCTATTACCCAAGGCCACCTGGACCCAGAAGATTCTGTTAAAGGTCCCACAGGTGAGTGGTGGAGATGTGGAGATAAAGGGGTTGTGTCCCTGATATCACAGGCCCTGTGGCCCTGGCCTGGGACAGACTTTCCAGCAGAAGTCCAGCCAACAGGAGGTATCATCAGGGTGACTGAGGGAGTGTCATCCAGGATCGAGAGCCTGGGAGGATGTGTCTCCTGTACCCATCACCAGGCTATTTCCCCAGAATCAATGTACTGACCAGCCTCAGGCACACACTAGAGCCCAGAGAGTGTCCAGAGCTGAGCTGCCCACAGCGACAGAGATTCCCTCCGTGACTCCTGATTATCAGCCTCGTCCCAGGAGAGCAGGTGTTCAGGGCATGTCATGGCTCTCCTGGTGACAGGAATCTTGTTACCCTCAGTATCACTGGTGGTACTTGCTGATAGGGATTCTGCCTCTTGGAGATTGTAATGCTGAGGATGGCTGGGTGCGCCCAGGTTGACCCTGACTTCTGGAGGGAGAGAGAGGCCTGGAAACTGTGGACTCAAGGACACTGTGAGACAGGAGAAAGGAGAGAGGGGTCACACACACTGTCCCTCTTATGTTTTCCCATCCCCTGAGGTTTGATCTCCATGCAATCCCATTCCCAGAGCAGGCTCCCTGTAAGAACTTCCAGGCTTCTGGATCTTGGAGCTAAAGAAGGCCAGTGTCTGGAAGGTCACATCCCTCGCATGAGGAGTAATTCTACACAAGGAAGAGGAATTTGGTGAGATGGACTCTGGTAACACATCCTCAGAGTGAGAAGGTTGAGGCATATGGAATGGAAGACATCTGTCCATTTCTGATCCTGAGGACACAAATCTCACAGCTGTGCAGTCTTCAGGTCATAGGAATCATAGGACAGGAGGTGACCATGCAGCCCCCTTTTCCTGCCCCCTCACGTGACAGCCATTCCTCACTGTGCCCTGTGTTCTGCTGGTGTCTCCTTAGGGCGCCCAGTGGAGAGCATCTTGGAAAGGGGCTAATGAATGGGACTTCATTGATGGAGGAAAAGTGTGTGGCTGAGTTAGTATCCTGACAGTTTTAGAAGCACATATTCGCAGCCACAAGAAAAACAGTTGGTATATGTTAAAGTATGAAACCACTCTCTCCTTTGTCAACACGGACCTTCTGTGGGGCCTCAGTCATTCTGAGGATGAAAAATTAAATACACCAATAGCTTTTATGTGCCAATCCTCAAAGACTGAATAAACATTCATATTTTAGAAATACAATAATATTATTGACATATTACAGAGATCGGCCGAGGCTGCTGGGAAGTGGGAATTACACTCTGGGTATGAGAACAGGAAGCAGATGATGAAGGAATTTCAAGCTGGTGCAATTTCTGCTACTTGTCCTCCCTAGAGGAAGACCCTGGAGACTGGAAGTGACAGCAAGAACATTGTCACTTTTCTCTGAAATCCCAGTGTGGAGACTGTTCAGACCTGAAGAGCCAGAGAGAGAGATTGAAGACCTGGGGGAGGCCGGAACAGAGGGAATAACAGGGTGATTGTGGAGGGGGGATGATGTCAGTGTGTTTGAAGAAGCTGTGACTATTTGTGGCTGGTTCAGAGAAAGAGATGATTGTGTCTGTGACCAGGGTGTGTGTCAACATATGGACTCTAAACATACAATTTAAGACCAGGACTGTGGTCTTATACTCATTCTCTGTGAGTAGTTAAGGAGACACAACAGAAGGGAGAGACTGAGGGTATAATTTTCAAAGTGTTTATTCTTTTTCATTTATCCCAGAGCCTGGCACATATGCAGTTGGGCTCTATCCCCTCACCCAGGTGAGTTCCTGGGACACCTGTGCTGGCTCAGGCAACAGCTTAGTCTGTGTGTCACTCCTCCCCCTCAAGGACAGGTCTCCCCACAGGGGACTCTCCCCTACAGGAGCCTGCACAGAAGCTTCTCAATACAAGAGTCTCAGGGACAAGGTCTCTGGTTCCAGTTCCCACTTCTTTGTGATCTGAGACACTGTAAGGAACGAGCTGCTCCCACCACCATGTGTAGCACAGTAATGGTCAGCCTCATCCACAGCCTGCAGCCCAGAGATGAGCAGAAGCCCTGCCTTGGCTGAGGCATCTTTGGAGCCACAGAAGCAGCTGGGGACCCCGGAGCCCTGGTGCTTATCTGAGTCTGAGTAGAACCTCAGCAGATACTGGGGAGAGCACCCTGGCTGCTGCTGGAACCAGTATATATCGTTGATGCCAACACAAAGTGACGGCTCAGGGAGCAGGTGAGTCTGGGGGATGATCCCAGAGATTCAGAGAGGGAGGGCGGCTGGGTCAGCACAGGCTGGGACATGGACCTGCAAACACAGACCCTCCTGGGTGATGGGCAGGGGCCAGAGTAACACTTTTCAGTATCTGAGCCAGAGGGACTGATGGAGCCTGAGAACGGGGACCCACTACCCACGTCCTGTTCCTATGTGGGCGTTGAGAGAGGAGCTTAAGGACAGGAATCCCAGCCTCTTGACCCAGCCCCTACTCATCACAAATGGCCAGGCTGCCCCAGGCCTCCTTTTCTTCTCCACCCTCTGCCACTGGAGGGACTGTCCCTGCAAATGGGCTCCACCCACTGACTTCCCCGCCCCTCCCTGAGCCCTGGCACTGGACCTCACCTTACACCACACACTGAGGAGGATGGGGATTGGCTTCAGCCATGGGGAGAGCCCTGGGAGTAAGCACCTGCTGAGACCATACAGGACCCTGCTCAGGGGACTCTTCCAGGGCTGAGAGGGCACAGCTGCTGAGTCCCCCTCAGGGAGTACAGGGCCCAGCACACAGGGTCAGACTCACTGAGTGAAGGGTCCTCACTGAGCAGCCATGTAGGGACCATAGGGCAGTCCCACCGCGCCCCCTGCTGGTCACAATGCACCAATCTCAACATGGACCAAAGCCCTGAGAGCCCAGTGGCTTTCAGCAGCTCACCAGGTCCTTGTCTATTCTCACTAACATGTCTTGTCTCTAGATACCATTGTTCATATACACTGTACGTGTTTACTCCAGTTTCTCACTCTTTGAAGGGGCACCTCTCTATGGAAAGGGCAAAAATGTACACAAATAATCAATTAGTGCTCACCATCCTCAGAGAATTTACTGCAAAAGGTGACTGTATCCTGTCAAACATCACTGATCAGAGGACAGGGAGCTGCTTTGAGGTGACTGGGGGCCATAGAAGGCTCAGTGCAGGGGGGACACTGGCCTGACTGTGGGTGGCTCTGGGGTTTCTCTGCAGGTGATGAAATGTAAATTTGATCTTGAAGGTGGTTCCTCAACTCAATAAATACCCTACAGACCACTGAATTGTACACCTGAAATCAGTGCATGACATGCAAATTATCTTAATACATTTGTTTTGGTTCTAGAAAAAAGCAGCAGGAGAGGAAGCTACTGTCACTGATCCTGTAATGTTGTTCTGTGCTCACACAGTCAGACCTTCAGACCCTCCAGGGTCTCCAGGGTTTCCCTGTGTGTTTGTCACAGGCATTCATGGGAGTGGCCCTGGGGAACAGGTGCGGGTTGAGTCTCAGGTCCCCATGGGCCTATAGCAAGGTGTCATTGTAGATGCCGTCATCCCAGGTTGAATGGTAACACTCAGCCTCGTCCTCAGGCTGCAGACCCAAGACAGTCAGAGAGGCCACGCTGCCAGCGTCAGAGCCAGAGACCCAAGCTGGGGTCCCTGAGGGCCTAGTGCTTCTGAGCATCAGCGTGTAGGGGGCACCCTGAGGCATCTGTGGCTACCAGCCCACGTAACGTGCTCCAGCGTCCTTGCTGTTTCCAGGGCAGGGGAGTGACCTTCTGTCCCACAGACCCTGCCACGGAGGCTCCCTGTGTCCCCTCAGACTGGGCCCAGGACCCAGCGCCAGAGCAGTGCAGACACCCACAGGTGAGTCTCTGGTGATTGTCCACAAGGAGTTCTCAAAAAGTGGCAAGAAATAGTCTGGGGCCACCCTGATCAGTCCCCCTACTTCCCAGAGCCAGTCACCTGAGCACAGAGTGAGGAGGGTGAGGATAAGAGGGGTCGAGGCCATGGCGGGGATGGCCCAGGCTCTGATTTTGAGCCCACAGGTGAGAGGCCTGCACAAAGCCTCTCTTACCCTCTCCCCTCCTGGGAGAGCAGAGAGGAAGGCTTCATGCAAATCGCTCCCTTCCCTGGGGTCTCTGGGCCTGAATCTGGGGAAAGCGGAGTGTGGGGCAGAGCTGGGGAGCCTCTCCTGGGCCCCAGTGAGCACCGAGCAGAGGGCACAAGGCTGGGCTCCAGGTCTGGGTGCCCAGGTGAGACTGCCCCCCCAACAGACCCACAGGGACAGGCCCACAGCGCCCCCTGCTGTCTCAGAGTCCAGACTCACTGCTGACTGGGAGGGATATCCTGGAGCTGAGCAGAGAGAGACACTCTGGACTTCAGCCTGCCTGGCTCACCACCCATCCCCATACAGGGCCAGGGTTTCTCATTCCCCAGGGGCCCCAGCCTGTGCTGCAGGAGCCACCACACCTCAGTCATTACTTCAGAGACATGGCCTCCTCAGCATGAATCACCCTGTGCTCCTCCCACCACTTACCAAGTTGTGTTGTTGGGGCCACAGCTGAGTGACCCTCAGGAAGGAAGTATCCTGCACCCAGTTAGCAGAAGTGCAGAGGGCATGCTGCTCCTTCACAGGCTCTATGGGGGAGGCTGGAGGGGACAGCCCATCTCCCTCTCATGTCAGGACACTCCCCACCGCAGCAGAACAGTCCCCATAACCCACTGCTCTGCCCCTGATGTGACAGAGTTCATTAATGACAATGTGCAGGGAATTCTTCAAGGAGAGACCAGGAGTATAAAGGAGTGAAATGTGGTTCTTCCGTGTCTCCTCTCTGGGAGCACCCACAGGAGACGGTCAACAAAACAGCCTTCCCAGGATGCAGCCAGGAACCCCCAGCCCTGAGGGGAGACACCAGGAGTGAACGGGTCTCCTGCACCAAGCTCAGGGCTCAGCCAGATGGCTCGGTACATTTGGGGACATGCAGAGGGATGGGAGTTTCAAGGACATCACTCCATCTCATGATCCAGAAATTCCTGGCACCCTACGTCCTCTGTGCTCAGTCTGAGATGTATTTTAATCAGTCACCAGATCCCTCTCTAGCCCTTCCATGTGCCAGACATGGTTGTACTTAGGCTGTAAATATTAACACAATGATTTTCCCCAGTGATTTTATCTAACCCATTCCTGCACTGCTAATGGAAGTATATATGTGTATTTCTATCCAACAACTCTCACTTAACATAGAACTGTATGTCTTATTCCTACAAATGCTTCATGGTTCCCTCTGACTACTTCACACAGGACATCTGATCACTGTCTTTCACAGTGAGTCAGATGAAAACCCAGCATGTGTCCATGATCTTCACAACTTTGTTTGCTCCTGGCAGCACCAAGGACCTGGAGTTTGCTGATACTTAGCTGGTGCTCAGTAAATGCTTTTTAATTAAAACAAATAAATCAGCAAATGAAAAAAAAATACAAATATCCACCTCTTTAACGTATGGCTAAAATATACATCTCCAGCTTCATTGGGACTATCCTCATCAACTCAAATTCTTAACCACAGACATGGTGTCATCTTAGACACATCCTTATACCTCACACACAATCCCCAAGTAATGCCTAAATCTGGAGTTCTCCACAAGAAAAATGACATTAAAATGTCCCTACCACCCAAAACAATCTATACACTCAATGCATTTCCTATGAACATCCCAATGACATTATTCTCAGAAATAGAAAAACAGAATTCCTGAATTTTGTATAGAGCCAGAAAAGGCCTCAAATTGCCAAAGCAATATTGAGAAAGAAGAACAAAACTGGAGACACCATCCTCCCTGCTTTCCAATTATATTACAACGCTATATTAATGAAAACAGTATCATATTGGCCTAGAGACACATAGATCTGTTCCACAGAATAAATGTCCGGAAATAAATACAAGTTCCCCTTGACCAGCAGGGAGGACATAAGCTGAAAAGAGGGCCTTTGGGAGGTCACTGGAGAAGAGCTGACATGGATTTTGTAGGGGATTCAGATAGGAATTTGTATGAATCATAGAGCAGATGCCCCAAATGAGATGCTTATGTTCTCACTGATGTTTCCCGGCACACTTTGGGAGACAAAGCAGGGATTACTGGACACCCTGCAGTGGGCACATGGTCACCCTTGCCACGGTGGGCACAGTGCATCCACGTGGTCAAGGGGGTAAGAAGCACAGTCCAATGAATGCTCCTTGCTGGGTGAGGCCACACCAGCCAAGAGCCCCCATCGATGCTGCCCTCTGCTCTCTGCTGCTTCCTGCACTGGCGTGGGCTCCTGGAGGCCTGGCTCCGCTGTCAAATCCAGGGTACCCATCCCCCTCCTGGGTGCACAGTTACTGCTGGGGATGATGAACAAGTTCTAGAAATGGATAGTTGTGATGGGTGCACCGCATTGGGAGTCTACTCAATATCTCTGAATTGCACATTAAAGAGTGATAGAAAGAGTACATTTTCTGTTCTGTATATCATAATAATTATAAATTAGTAGTTGAAAATCAAATTATATTTAAGAAGCTGTACTCATACAAATATCCTGACATCCTTATGTGTGTTAAGCTATTTTAAATCATTCTCATAACTAAAAACGTGCAGCAATTTATTTTATTATTTTATTTTTTTCCCTGTAGCCGCCACATACAAATGAGATAAAACAGCATTTGTCCTTCCCTGTAGGCCTTATTTCACGTAGGGACATGTCCTGCAGTTTCACCCATGCTGTCACAAATGGCAGGGCATCTTCCTGGAAAGACTCATGCGGTGGACCTCCTCTGTGCACAGGTGGGGGAGACCTTGTTCACGGTGCCCTGTAGTCCCCCCAACTGTGCGGATCACTGACAAGCCCCACTGCGCCAGGAAAGGAGAGGAGGACACAGTCCGTGTCTGCAGGCTCAGGAAATCTGCCACAGGGTTCCCATTGCCCTGACGGTGTTAGCTGTGTGTCCCTCACGTCTGTGGATCTCCTTCACCCACCATCCCTACAGCAGGCTCAGCGCCTTACAGCAATGCTCTAGCCTCCTCCTGAGGCACACAGGCTCCACGGAGAGCTTTGCTAAGTGACACTCAACGTTTCTCCCAGGGCTAACCACGCTCTCCTGACACCACAGCTGGAGAGCAGGCACCCAGCCAGGGAGCCAGGCCCTCTGTGCACCTGGAAATCCTGTTCTGAGTCCTCACTCCGCACTCATCTTACTGCCTCCTTCCCGGGACACGGAGCTGCTCCATCAGCCCTGAGCTCAGGAGCCTGGAGGGAAGGCAGGGTCTCTGCTCTGAGCCCGGGAAGAACCGGCTCCTGCGGTGGAGGACCGCGCACCGGCTGGGAATGTCTGCAGGCTCTGACCGAGAAAAGTAAGGAAAGTCTATGTGACTTTATGGAGAGAGAAAACGCCAGCGCAACAGGCCCTGGTTTCTACACTTGGGTCACCAGGCGGAGTTTCTGCATTATCTTGAGGTTTTTGTTGTCTTTTATTTCCCTGCGAGCTCACTTCCGTTGCACAGGACACCGGGAGGAAGGACATGTGATCTAGCAGCTACTTCCAAGTACTGTCAGAGTGTATTCCAGCTATTTTAATTTGGAAGAGAGTCAGCGTACAAGGCTCTGATCAGGCTGAGGAATTTGTCCCACTTCCCTGTGTGTGTCACTGTGACCAGCACTGCTGTGCCCGATGGCACAGTAATAGTCAGCCTCGTCCTCAGCCCGCAGCCCAGAGATGAGCAGGACCCCTGCATTGGCCGAGACATCTTTGGAGCCCGAGAAGCATCTGGGGACCCCGGGGTCCTGGTGCTTATCTGAGTCTGAGTAGTAGTACAGGAGATACCGGGGAGGGCTCCCTGACCGCTGCTGGAACCAGTATACGTTATAGCCGCGAACACTGATGTCCCTTCTGGGGGTGCAGGTGAGTCTGGGCGTTGTTCCCAGAGATGCAGAGAAGTAAGGTGGCTGAGTCGCCACAGGCTGGGAGGGGAACCTGCAAACACAGACACTCATGGGTGATGGAAGTATAGTGGAAAGAAAATCTCAAAATGCTAAGCGTGGGAAGAGTCATTTGGGAACCCTGTGTTCCTGAGGCCTGTCCCTACCTGTGCAGTGAGACAGGAGCACGAGGAGGAGAGGTGTGCAGGCCACGGTGACACAGACACTGGTCCCCACAGTGGGCTGGGCTGACCCAAGCCTCCTTTTCTCCTCCACCCTCTGCCCCAGGAGGGGCTGTCCATGCAAATGGTCTCCATCCTGTGACTGTCCAGCCCCTCCCTGAGCCCTGGTGCTGGAGCTCAGCTCACACCCCACACTGAGAAGAAAGGAGATGGTCTTCACCCTTGGAGACAGCCCTGGGAGGAAGCACCTGCTGAGACCACACACAGGTCCCTGCTCAGGGGACCCTGTCAGGCCCCAGGGGACACAATCCTAGTCCCCAGCAGGGAGCACGGGGCCCAATTTCCAGGTCCAGGCTCCTCTGAATGAGTGATTTTCACTGAGCCTCTTTGTAGTGGCTACAGGGCAGTCCCACAGCGCCTCCTGCTGGCTGCAGGGCGCACACCTCACCATGGCCCTAAGCCCTGAGACCCCAGCCTGTTTCCTCAGTTCACCAGATCCCTGTGGATTCACACATCCGTAATCTGAATCAAGGATAATGTGATCCCATAGTGCTGTCCCTGATTGCTGTAGCATTTTTCACTCTCAGAAGGAGTCCTGATCTATGTGGGATGTAAACATTTACCTCAATTCAGCGGGAAATGTTGGCACCTGGCAGAAGACACTGCAGACATCGTAACACTGCACTGATACGTGATTTAGAATACGCCTACCTTGTGAATGTTTTACACTCCTGTGCATTATAGCAATGGACTCCAACTGCTGTCCGATAAATTGAGCTTTATTTTAATATACTGTGGTTTTAGCTAATTTTATTGGCTTTCTAATTTACAAATAAAGGCAAAACAATGAATTTATCTTTGATGAAGTCCAATTTATCAGTGTTTTTTTAATGGATTATGCTGATGGTATCTTGTCTAAACGTGTATATACAAACCCTAAATCCTGAACATTTTCTCCTTTTTTATGTTTATAGCTTTATGTTTTACAGTTGTATTTATAATCCTTTAGTGATTTTTGTAATAAAGTGAGAGTTTTAGGTGAGATTCATTTCTACGGATATCCAATTGTCCTGTAGCCATTTGTCCAAAAGTCCAAACATCTTCCTCTGAAAGTCTTCTGCAACTTTGTCAAAAATACTTATCCATTCTTTTGTGGGTCTGCTTCTGCCTTTTCTGCTATGTTACATAGGGCCCTTGTGTCCATTCCAATGTGTTTTCTTGTGATAAGAATTGAATTAGTCTTTTGTGCAATTTGGGAAGAATCAACATCTTTATCATACTGAGTCTTCTAATCCGTGAACAAAACCCGTCTCTCTATTGTTTTAGATCCACTTTAATTACACGGACCAGCATTGCAGCATCCATGGCCAGTACTTGTTTTGTTAAATATTCAACTACATACTTCAAAAAAAGTGTATTTTTAATTATTTTTCCTGTGTTTACTACTAGTATATACACATCTAAATGATCTTTCAAGGTTGGTCTTGTATTCCATGCCTTCACAAAATTACTTATTACTCTTTGAATTTATATATTTACATACGTATTTGTAGCTGCCTTTGCATTTTTTCCCATAGGTCATTCTCTCACCTGAATACAGAGACAATTGTCTCTTATTCTTCTTAGTCTTAAGGTTTTCATTGTTTTTCTTGCCTTGTGGTTCTGTCTGGAACATCCAGTGCAGTGTCAAACAGCGCTGTTGAGATGGGACATGATTGCCTTGTCCTACCTGAGGATGAAAGATTTCAGTGTTTCACCTCCATGTGTGAGCTGCATGTGTTTTAAGTTTTCTTTATCAAGCTGAAAATGTGTTCCTCTATTTTCATTCTCCGGAAATTGTTATCATTCCTATTCATTCAGTCCACCCATTATCATGAATAGGTTTTGAATTGTGTGAAATGCTCTTTCTCTATTGATTGATAAAATCAGGGTTTTTTCTTTTTTTGCTGGTTAATATAGGAGATTACACGGATTCTTTTTTTTTTTTAAGATTTTATTTATTTATTTGACAGAGAGAGAGACAGCCAGTGAGAGAGGGAACACAAGCAGGGGGAGTGGGAAAGGAAGCAGCAGGCTCTTAGCGGAGGAGCCTGATGTGGGGCTCGATCCCAGAAAGCTGGGATCACGCCCTGAGCCGAAGGCAGATGCTTAACGACTGTGCCACTGATTCATTTTTTAATATTAATTTTTTAATCTTAATTTGGCCTTGCATTCCTACAACACCCCATTTGGTCCTAGTGTGTACTTACTGAGATATATATATATATATATATACTTAAAATATATATTATTTTATGTTTTCTAAATGTTTTCTTTAGAATTTTAGTGTCTCTATTTATGACAGATATTCCATTTCATTGCTTGCTTTGTGCCCAGGAGCTACTGATACAAGCTACACACTGAAAAATTTAGAATCGTTGTTGATGACGGAACAGAAGGCAAGCTGAGGACAAAGCAGAAACTGACACCCTGCAAACCGCTCCCCCCCACCCCCCACTGATGTATGCAACATTCCTTGGCACTCCTGGCTACAACTAAAGAAAGGAAAAAACAAATGGTTAACTGACAGAGATCACAGTCCTGCAAAGACCCATAATTCTCCCTTAGTTTACACGTGTCCTAGTGATTTACAAGGAAGAAGCTTTCTTATCAATAACCTAACTTCCAGAGACCCATATTTCAGTTTCCTAGAGCCCTAAAGTTACCACCCCCTCCATAAAATTGAGGGAGGCTGAGGCAGAAGAAAATGGAAATAAAATGGAATTTATTTTAAACTTGAAGCCCATTGACAAGGACATGTGATAGGAGGAAAGTAACATTCTCCTGGGATCCCCCAACTATCTTACTATTAACACCTTCTAGAGGGGTCAACAACCTTAATTCGACAATAGCAAGTGAGCCTTCCTTAACATATGAAAGTACTTTCTCAACCTCCCTTTTTCCTCACCTCCCCCAAACCCATGGTATATAATCAGCCACCTCTCACAACCCGGGACAGCAGCTCTTTCTACCCACAGGTCCTGTCCCCGTGCTTTAATAAACCACCAATTTTGCACCAAAGACGTCTCAAGAATTCTTTCTTGGTTGCCGGCTCCAGACTCCACCCCACTGAACATCACCTGTATTCCACAACCTCATCATATGGTGTTGAACATGGGGCCTTGAGTCTTTACATTGGGACTCTGAACTTCGGTGCAAAATTGGTGGATACTTTCTCTCCTATTCCTTTACTGTCATTCCTGGGGCTCTTCAGGGAGTCCGGTCTAATTGTAACACTTTCCTGTCAACTGCGCAGGATGCAATCTTCTAGCCCCTGGCTACGCTATGGGGAGGAAAAAGCCTGCCTTTTGGCTGGAAGTTAATACCCTGGCCGGGATGGTAATAAGACCCAGAAACTTGATGGCCTCTCTTTACTGCTGTCCTTATAAAAAGTTGTCTGTTGTGGGAATGGGACAGCCACCTAAGTGACTAGCATGGCTGCCAATCCTAAGACTCCCATGTGAGGTTTCCTTCTCATTGATCTAATGTGATCCCCTCTGCATCCCTGGTCTAGCCACTTCTAGCCAAGGGACCTCCACTTGGGGCCGGCCTAAAACTAGGATGGGATGGAATTAAAACCCTATTGGGGACCATTTCCTAGGGAAGTTGGCTGTAAGGACCACATGTGTTAGAATGTCGCTTGGACCATGGTGGGTTTCTGTCTTTACTGTTTTCCACCAATGTCCCCTACTAATTACTTAGGCTATGAAATTTGGTAAAACTTTTCTAGTGTTCTCCATGGGTTAAAGACAGGTGGTTCTTCAAGGCAAGGCAATATACTTTTAAGGCAATACAAAATAAGGCATGACCTTCAAGGCATGGTATTTCAGTCCATTCACCAGGCACCCATCAGCAGCCTAGGACGTGATGGGCTAGGGGAGGGACACCAGAATCCCTCCTACGTGACTTTTACGGCAGGAATGCCTTCTGGCAGGATTGTGATCAATAGTGATGTCTTGTTTGAGGGATGCCACCGGTCACTTTTGACACACGGGAACCTCTGACATATCCTGCGTAGGACGCCATCCGGGAGTTGGGGGGATTTTGGTAATCGACCTTCTTTATTTTTCTGAGCACGGCCTCAATAGGCTGCTTCTTCGGTTCCCAAGGACTCTCCATTGTGGTGCCTTCTAACCCATTGAAAGCAATTCAGATTGCAAAATTTAGGAAAGCACTGATCTCCTGTAACATGGCATGGCCTCAGTGGGATCTATTGGTTAGATCTCTTCTGTAGGGAACAGAGCAAATGGACCTAGGGTACCTTCATTTCTCATACATAGGCCTTCAATGCTCTACACCTAGACCCCGACCTAAGGGCCTCTTGTAGAATCTGTTTGCCTGAATGGGTCAGCTAGTAAACTCTCTCCTGACATATTGGATGATAATTATCTAAATAGGTCTCCTCTGAGGAAACCTAGGTTGCTGGAGGAGACACAGGCCATCCCACACAAAAGTGACTCTTGACTGTCTTCTCTCACTGTTCCTTCTAACAGATGTGGGGGCATCTCCCTCACTCATTTCCTGGGTTAATGACTACAACTGGAGCCAACTGTGGTTAGTTTATCTTGGGACAGGGACTTTAAGGAATATTGCCAAGCACCTGCCAAAACTCCCTTTGTTTTGGGGAAATTCCCTGTCTTCTCTAGCCCAACATGGAATGCCTATCCCCCTTATTGGCGGGGAAACATGGCGTCTGCTCCTGTTGAAGCTGATGAGCTCTAAAACTGGGAACCCTTTCTCAGACTTCTGGCAGCACTCTGCCTCTACTGTCTCCCCCTCCCCCTTCTTTCTTTTTTTTTTAATATTTTATTTATTTGTTTGATGGAGAAAGAGACAACCAGTGAGAGAAGGAACACAAGCAGGGTGAGTGGGAGAGGAAGAATCAGACTCCCAGAGGAGGAGCCTGAAGTGAGGCTCGATCCCAGAATGCTGGGATCACGCCCTGAGCCAAAGGCAGACGCTTAATGACTGAGCCACCCAGGTACACCCCCTTCTTTCTGCACCACCTGGGGTGCAGCCTGCATTACTGGTTTCTGTACCATCCACGGGATGAGGTTGTGGAATATAGGTGAGATTCAGTGGGGTGGAGTCCGGAGCCCACAACCAAGAAAGAATTCTTGAGATGTCTTTGGTGCAAAATTGGAGGTTTATTAAAGCACGGGAACAGGACCCATGGGCAGAAAGATCTGCTGCCCCGGGTTGTGAGAGGTGGCTGATTATATACCATGGGGTTAGGGGAGGTGAGGAAAAAGGGAGGCTGAGAAAGCACTTTCATATGTCAAAGAAGACTCTCAGCACACTGGCTACCCCACCACCATCAAGCCAAGGCTGTCTAAACTATCACTGTGTCCTTATCAATGAGCTGCAGCTCCTTTCCTTAGTTTTAGGGCAGCCAGGAGTGTGGAGAAATGTTGCATACATGTGGGGGTGGGGGTTGCAGGGTGTCAGCTTCTGCTTTGTCTTCAGTTTGCTGTCCATTCCCCCATCATTTACCTCCTGAATAATTTTGACCCTTAAATCTTTAAGGTTGTTGAAGTTGGAAGGTCTCAACTTCTGTAACTTCTTCCTGCTGAATAGAGGCGTAGAGATGTCGCTACCAATGGGTCAATATTGGTCAGTGGGCAATGTATAGCAGAGTTATGAAAGGGGAGGTAGCTGAATCCAACACGGACAACATAGATGAACCTCCTTGAGTAGAAGGGATAATCTGTTACCTGGAAGTTACAGCAGTGAAGGAGTCTTGGCACTAGGAAGGGAGACACTGGAAATGACAAAATAAGGTTAATACTGTAATGAGAAAGGGAAGTCTGAATAAAAGACCTTTGATAGTTGACCTTTGATAATTTTCCTCCAATCCAGGAGTTTAAAACAATCACTAAAGGAAAGAGATCATTTAAAGCACCAATTTGAGTATTGATTTGTCAGGTAGAAACCCAGAAGTATTTTGGTGGTAATCTGGACTGTATACACAGCACTGCTTTTATGCCAGCACAAGTTTCACCTTGCGTAATTTAATGCCATTCCGTTTTGTAAAACTGCTTCATGTATTTGTATTACTTCAGAATTTAATAGATAAATGTTATTCTGAGTGTCATTTAGGGCTTTGACAGTGTACTTAAGAGTTTCCAAGTGCCAAACAACATCCTCCAGTATCAAAGAGGTAACAAAGATAGATGCTAGGTGGTCATACCAATGTAACACAGAACATGTCCACCATGGTTTTAAATTTTGGAAGGTTGGCTGAGTTGGTAATGTTTTTCCAGTCCAATCACAAGGAAAGTGGGGTCATCCATTATCTCCACAAGCCTATGGAGTGGGGTATGCTCGGGCTCTTAGCGAGTGATTTCATCATCCCAGCCACATAGAATTGGTCAAGGTGATATTTATACAATTGTTGGGGAATCTATCCCATTTCCTGGTTGTTCAAATAATTAAATATATGGCCATGGGGTCCTGTTATTAGCCCCATAGAATAAAAAGCATGAAGATTATATATACATGAGCTATCATATAGAAATAGAAAAAGCAATTTCTCTTAAGTTTACCTCAAGTTGTCTAGCTTAAGTAAACGTTTAAGGACACTCAGATCTAGAATTTAACATCCACAAATGTGTGTTAGTTAAACATAGTTTTTCTCTCTAAAATAACCCTCATTTCCACAGATAGCCAAATCAGGACTAATTTGTTTGCAAAACAAGTCCAATTTTAACAAACTTGGCATAATTATTTACATAAGCTCAGCAAGAATGGTGATTGATCATATAGATCTTTTAGAATCTGCTTTGCTGGAACTTTTATAAGGAATCTCCAGGTTGAACTTCTAGTAGTCTTTCCAGGCCAGAAGCCAAGCCAAGTACTTGCTACCAGACATGTCTGCGATACCTGTGGATTTGGGCAGGTTCCTCTCCATGAGGTCCCCAAAGCAGCCTGAGGTTACTGCACTTGCCAGGAAGTGACATTCTTTACTCACCTGGTGAGGCTGCTGGGAAATCTGTAAGCAAGTTATCAGGCCATTTCCAGGGGGCTTTATGGCTCCAGGTTTCATGAAGTCAACCATAGTTCCTTAAAGCTCTTTGGTCATATCTGAGTCTATGAATGTCTCTCAAATATGACATTCCAGTCAAAGCCTTGGTAAAATAACCAATGTTTCCAATGGTGTCCTGTTACAAGGAGAACAATACTTATTGAACTTATGCAAATGATTATGATTGTCATGGAAGAAAGAATACTTACTAGGACCTTTTTAATTTCAGAGGGTTCAGGTAGAGAGAAAATTTAAATGCTTTAATTTGCTTTATTATTATTTCTGTAACACATAACACTTCAATAGCCAGAAGAAAGTGATGCTGACCTTATATTAAAACATTAAAACTTTAGGAATTGCATAGAGTTACACCTTTTACCCAAGTGTAACTTAAGGCTTAACATTTGTTTAACAGTGCTTCCAGGGTAACTTAGCATATCAAAGGAAAAGGCCTAAAGACTTAAAGAGACTTCATTTACAATTTAAATGTTGGTAAAGTTTGTTCAAACCTTAAAATTATAGTTCATGCCTGAATAGGATTACAGATCATTACAAAACTCTATTTTTACTTAACCAAGTTGACACTTAGCGATTTGAAAGGCAAATTTGCAGGGTTCTATAGTTGTTAGCAAAACTTAGCTCCTTTAATATTGAGAAGTTTTAACTAAGTGATGAACGACCTGTTAATGACAAAGCATAGAAACTTTGTCTTCTGGGTGAAGCAAAATCTTCACATTTTCTTTTCTTTTTTTTTTTTTTTTAATATTTTTTATTGTATTATGTTAGTAACCAAACAGTACATTCCTGGTTTTTCATTTAATGTTCGATGATTCATTAGTTGCATATAACACCCAGTGCACCATGAAATACCTGCCATCTTCACCACCCATCACAGTCGATCCCATTCCCCCAACCTCCGCCCCTCTGAAGCCCTCAGTTTGTTTCTCAGAATCCACACTCTCTCATGCTTCATTTCCCCTTCTGATTACCCCCCTTTCTTTATCCATTTCTTCTCCTACCAATCTTCCCAGTTCTTATGTTCCATAGATGAGAGAAACCGTATGATAATTGTCTTTCTCTGCTTGACTTATTTCACTTAGCATTATCTCCTTCAGTGCCATCCATGTTGCAGCAAAGGTTGAGAAATCGTTCTTTTTGATAGCTGAATAATATTCCATTATATATATGGACCACAACTTCTTAATCCAGTCATCTGTTGAAGGACATCTCGGCATCCTTCCACGATGTAGCTATTGTCACCAGAGCTGCTATGAACATTGGGGTGCATATGGCCCTTCTCTTCACTACATCTATATCTTTGGGGTAAATACCCATTACTGCAATGGCTGGATCATAGGGTAGCTCAATTTTTAACTTTTTAAGGGACCTCCACACTGTTTTCCAGAGTGGCTGTACCAACTTGCATTCCCACCAACAATGTAGCAGGGATCCCCTTTCTCCACATTATCTCCAACAATTGTTGTCTACTGCGTTGTAAATTTTTGCCATTCTAACTGGTGGAAGGTGGTATCTTAGTGTGGTTTTGATTTGAATTTCCCTGATGGCTAATGATTTTGAACATTTTTCATGTGTCTGTTAGCCATTTGTATGTCTTCATTGGAAAAGTGTCTGTTCATATCTTCTGCCCATTTTATGATTTGATTATTTGTTTCTCGCGTACTGAGTTTGAGAAGTTCTTTATAGATATTGGATACCAGTCTTTTATAGCTATTATTTCTTCTTTGAATGCTTGCTAGAATTCCCTGGGGAATCCATCAGGCCCTGGCGTTTTGTTTTTTGGAAGGTTTTTAATCACAGTTTCAATCTCTTCATAATTAATTGGTCTGTTTAAAAAATCAATTTCTTACTGTTTCACTCTTGGTAGTTTATAGGTTTCCAGGAAAGCCTCCATCTCTTCCAGATTGCTTAATTTATTGGCATAACGCTGTTGATAAAAGTTTCTAATAATCCTTCCTATTTCATTGGTGTTGGTTGTGACCTCTCCTTTTTTATTCATAATTTTATTAATTTGGGTCCTTTCTCTATTCATTTGGATAAGTCTGGCCAGGGGGTTGTCAATTTTATTTATTCTTTCAAAGAACCAGCTTCTAGTTCTGTTGATCTGCTCTGTTGTACTCCTGGTTTCTAATTCATTGATTTCTGCTCTAATTTTGGTCAACTGCTTCCTCGTGAGTAGATTAGGCCTGTCCTTCTGTTGCTGTTCCAGCTTCTTGAGGTGAGAATATAAAAACTGCATTTTAGATTTTTCTATTCTTTTGACTGAAGCTTGGATGGCTATGTATTTTCCCCTTAGGACTGCCTTTGCAGTGTCCCATAGGTTTTGGACCATTGTATTTTCATTCTCATTGGTCTCCATAAATTGTTAAAATTGATTTTTGATTTCCCGGTTTATCGAATCATTCTTGAGCAGGATGGTTCTTAGTCTCCAAGTGTTTGAGTTTCTTCCAAATTTTTCCTAGTGATTGAGATCCAATTTCAAAGCATTGTGGTCTGAGAATATGCAGGGAATAATTTCAGTCTTTTGGTATCAGTTGAGACCTGTTTTGTGACCCAGAACATGGTCTATTCTTGAGAATGTTCCCTGGGCATTAGAATAGAATGAGTATTCTTTGGTTGGGGATGTAGTGTTCTATATATATCTATGAGGTCCAACTCATCGAGTATGGCATTCAAAGCTCTTGTTTCTTTGCTGATTTTCTGCTTAGGTCATCTGTCTATTGCTGATAGTGGAGTGTTGAGGTCCCCTACTATTAACGTATTTTATTTATATGTCTCTTTATTTTGATTAAGAGTTGGATTGTGTATCTTGATGCTCCCCTCTTGGGGGCATAGATATTTATAATTGTCATATCCACTTGTTGGATACAGTCTTTAAGAATAATATAGTGCCCTTCTGTATCTCTAACTACAGTCCTTAGTTTAAAATGTAATCTGTCTGGGGGCACCTGGGTGGCACAGCGGTTAAGCACCTGCCTTCGGCTCAGGGCGTGATCCCGGCGTTATGGGATCGAGCCCCACATCAGGCTCTTCCGCTATGAGCCTGCTTCTTCCTCTCCCGCTCCCCCTGCTTGTGTTCTCTCTCTCGCTGGCTGTCTCTATCTCTGTCAAATAAATAAATAAAATCTTTAAAAAAAAATGTAATCTGTCTGATAGGAGAATTGCTTTTTTCCAGCTTTCCTTTGAGGTCCATTGGCGTGAAAGATGGTATTCCATCACTTTACTTTCAGTCTGAATGTATCTTTAGGTTCAAAATGAGTCTCTTGTAGACAGCAAATGCATAGGTCATGTCTTTTTATCCAATCTGCAATCCTGTGACATTTTATGGGAGCATTTAGGCCATTTACATTGAGACTGATTATTGAGAGATATGATTTTAATGATGCCATGTTGCCAGTAAAGTCTTTGTTTCTATCGATTGTGACTTTCTGTTCTTTATCACTCTTGGGGCCTTTTTACTTTTATAGAACCCCCCTTAATATCTCCTGTAAGGCTGGTTTCATGGTTACGAAATTGGTCAATGACTGGCGATTCTGGAAGGTCTTTATCTTTCCATCAATTCTGAATGACAGCTTTGCTGGATAAAGTATCCTTGGCTGCATGTTTTTCTCTGAAAGAGCTATAAAAAATGCCCCCCTCAACCCTTTCTCTCATTCCAGGTCTGTGTAGACAGGTCTGATGTAATTCTGATATCTTTGCCTTGGTACATGAGAAATTTCTTTGCCTGGTCGCTTTCATAACTGTATCCTTGGATCCAATATTTGTGAATTGCACTATGACGTGACGTAGCGTAGGTTTGTCATGGTTGAGCTTGCGAGGGGTCCTCTCTGCCTCTTGGACATGAATTGTTTTCCTTTGCTAGATTAGGGAAGTTTTCAGCTATAATTTGTTCAAATATCTCTTCTAGACCTCTGTTTTTCTCCACACCCTTGGGGATGCTGATGATTCTGACGCTGGAACATTTCATTGAGTCAGTAATCTCCCGTAACCTATATTCTCAAGATTGGATTTTTTTTGAGCCAAGTTTCTATTTTAGCTTTCTCTTCTACTAACCCATCCTCCAATTCGCTGATATGTTCTTCTGCCTCATTCACCCTGGCCATCAGAACCTCTAGTTTTGACTGCATTTGATTCATAGAATTTTTATTTTCTGCCAGTTTCGCTCTCATTTCTGCCCTTAGAGATTCTATATTCTCATTAAGATTTTCGTTAATACTTTTTTCAAGTCTACGCATCATCTTGACCATTGTTACTCTGAACTCCATTTCTGATAATTTGGTTATATCCATATCCATCAGTTCAGTGGCAGAGGCCACAGACTCATTGTCTTTTCTTTGCTGGGGGGGATTTCTCCTTCTCGTCATTCTGATGTGGAGAGGTTTTGGGGTTGTCCAGTGTCCAAATTATTGACCAGGAGCCAGGCAGTGTGCCCTTCTTTTATAGGGAACTTAGGGATGTGGGCTTCTTGATTTTTCGGCCTGCCTTCTGGGGGAGGGGTCTGCCACGCTGATATTCAGGCCACCTTGTTTGGGTAGAGTCTCCTTGTCGCCTGAGAGGGGGATGGGGATTGGCACAATGTGAGCTGGTATTTCCGGGCTTTGTTCTCTGGGAGCTTTCTCTGGCGCTTTGTTGTGCCTCTTCTGAGAGTCTGAGCAGCAGTGGCCATATCCTAGCCTCTGTCTCAGAACAGAGAGATCACAGTCCACTCTCCACTGAGCTCTCTTGGCCTCTTTAACTCTGTTTCTGTCGGTGTTGCCAAAAACCCTGCAGCATCCCGAGTTGTGCGTCCCACAGCTGGTGTCCCAGCCCTCACTTCCAGGGCCAGCACGTCTCTGTCCTTTGTGCTTCTAACACTGATGGCCGGCCGGCCCGGTTCCCCCGCATGCTCCTGAGCTCCCTGTTTCAGTGTGGTTCATGTGCGCTCCGGAGCACCTGTTTTCAGTCACACCCCACGTGCACTCCCAAGCTCTTGGTTTCAGTCCGGTTCCAGTGAGTGCTCCAGGGCTCCAGTTTTCAGTCTAGTCGTGGCACTCCTGAGCTCTCAGTTTCAGTCTAGTTCGACTGTGCACTCTGGAGCTCCAGTTGTCAATCTGTACACGCACCCACTCCCGAACTCCCAGTTTCAGGCCAGTTCCAGTGAGCGTTCCAGAGCTCCAGTTTTCAGTGTGGACGTGTGCATTCCCAGGCTCACGGTCTCTGCTTTCTCGCGGGTAGTGGTCCGAGAGTCCGACCCACTGCCCAGTGCAGGTGGCTATTGCATTCCGAACACTTGAGTGTGTCTGTTCCCTCCCCCTTCCATTTATCTCATGATATCTGTGCGCGGATTCACGGCTCCCTGCTTCATACCTCAATACGCATCGCTGGAGATGTTTGTTTGTAGAGATCCAGATGTATCTTCCTGCATCTCAGGCTGATTCCGTGGGTTTTCAGGATGGTCTGGTACATATGCAGCTCAATTCAGGGGACCAGCTGAAAAAGGGGTCCCCTACTCCTCTACCATCTTTTTTCCTCTCGAGTTTTGATTACTTTTAACTCCAAATAATCTTTATGCCAAAATGGCCCATCCTGGGGCAGCCTGCCATGGGCCTCTACAGTTTCCCTCTTCTGAAACTCTCAAGTTTTAATGCATTAATAACTGAGCTGGAGGGCACCTGGTTGTCTCAGTGGTAGAGCATGGGACTCTTGATCTTGACGTCATGAGGTCAAGCCTCATGTTGGGCTTAGAGTTTACTTAAAACAGCAACAGCACAAAAGTTGAGCTGATAAATTGTTCCCTCTCATGGAACCAGCGTTAGTCTGACAGTAGATCAGTCAGTTCAGTTAAACTCATTTCAGAAGATAGTGATGTACATGTGTTTTCAATATTAGGCCTGTTATTCAAGAAATAACATAGTAAACAAGAGGCATATTAAGGAAACAGGAGAAAAACAGTGGTTCATTATTAGGTCAAATATAAGTCACTTTCTGGTTTCTGAAAACAGCCAGTGGAGAAGACTTCTAGATGTCTAACTTGAAGCATCTTTAGATAGAGTGACAGCAGACTGTTATTATCTGACAGATTTTCCTGGTTTCGTTCAAAAGTGTCTGGTGATCTCCAAGGGGCCCACAGAGCAACGGGCATGAAGACTGTCAATGAATGAGCTGTTGTGATTTTTCTGAAGTTACCTCAAGCTGTTCATATTTAGTTTGCAGGGCTTCAAGAGAAAGGGCCGTTTTAGCTCTCAAAAAATCAGCCCCTAGTCCAGGTTATAACAAACCTTATTAGAATCTAACATTCAGTGAGGTATCTTATTGAAACTTTTTTTTCTCTCTATAATCATTCTCATTTTCTCCAAAGATATCCAAATTAACATGTGTTTGAAATATAAGTCTAGTCTTAACAGCTCAGCATCATTATTCACATAAGCACAGCAAGAATAGTGATTGGCCATATATGTTCTTGTAAATCTGCTTTGCTGTAATTTTTCATAAGAAATTTCTAGATTGTTGTGGTTCCAATTTGAATTTCCCTGATGGCTAATAATTTTGAACATTTTGTTCATGTGTCCATTAGCCATTTTTATGTCTTCTTTGCAGAAGTGTCTGTTCATGTCTTTTGCCCATTTTTTGACTGGATTATTTGAGTTTTGGGGGGGGTGTTGAGTTTGAGTAGTTCTTTATAGATCTTGGATACCAGCCCTTTATCTGTGGTGTCATTTGCAAATATCTTCTCCCATTCTGTGTGTTGCCTCTTTGTTTTGTTAACTGTTTCCTTTGCTGTGCAGAAGTTTTTTTATCTTGATGAAATCCCAAAAGATCATTTTCACTTTTGTTTCCCTTGCTTTTGGAGATGTGTCTTGAAAGAAGTCGCTGTGACTGATGTTGAAGTGGTTACTGTCTATGTTCTTCTCCAGGATTTTGTTGGATTCCTGTCTCACATTGAGGTCTTTCATCCATTTAGAGTTTTCCTTGGGAAGGCAGAGGGGAAAATGAACCATGAGAGACTATCGACTCTGGGAAACAAGTGGTGGGTTTCAGAGGGGAGAGGGTGAAGAGATAGGTTAACCCAGTGATGAGTATTAAGGAGGGCATGTATTACAATGAGCACTGGTTGTTATACACAAATAATGAATCATAGAACACTACATCAAAAACTAATGAAGTACTGTATGGTGACCAGCATAACATTAAAAAAAAATCACTGACAAAAAAAAAAAATCAAGATTGAATTCCTAATAGCCTTAAGACCAGAAACCAAGCCAAAACATGCACCAAGTATTTGCCAGACTTTGCTTTCCATACCTATAGATTTGATGAATTCCTCTTTTCTAAGGTCCCCATCCTATCCTGAGGTTCCTGACTGTGCCAGGAAGTGACTTTCTTTACTCACCTGCTAACGCTGCAGAAAACTGTGTAAGCAAGGTATCTGGCCAACATCTTCATGGGGCTCTATTGGCTCCCTAGAGTTGTTATGGGTATGTCAAAAGCAAGAGGAAATGCTTTCTATACATGTGGAGATAACCCACTTTTCAGAGGGTTCTCATTACAAGAATCAAAGACAAACAGACTAAACTTGGAGCCACAGGAAAAATTCAACATATGACTCTTCAGAGAGGCAGGCCATAAAGGACCATGCTCCTCCACTTAAGGGTGTGGTGGGGGTGACCTTGGGTCCAGGGATGGTGTGGCACCAGGGACTGCTGGGTTGGGGAGTTCTAGCTTGGGGCGTCAGCTATGGTTACACAGTGATGTTTCAGCCAAGCCCTGAGTGCCAAGCCTCCACCTACTCCCAGCAGACTGGACACTCACGAAGTGTCAGAAGGGCCCAGGAGCAACCCTGCTTGGTCCTCACAGGGAAACAAAATACTGGAATTAAGACCTCCTGCAATGAAAGTGACAAGTGAGTTCCAATCAGCACTGGAGGTCATTTGCTTCAGTCAACTCTCCTAACTCCTATCCACTGAACAAGAAGTGTGTGTGTGTTTGAGGAACCGCATCAAAGAATATCCTTTGATGGACATCATTACATGGACATCGTTTGGATGTCTGCTTGATCTCTTGGAAGTTTGAGATGGGCCATTTGTTTTCTCTCCACTTCCAGATCCTTACTGTGGTGTGCAGAGCCCTCCATTAATTAGATTAATAGGGAGATTCATGAAGATAAGATGAGTTCTGATGAAGAATCTAAACTATTGGGATTTTTGTTTTGTTTTGTTTTTGATATGATTCTCCATGATTCATCAGTTCAGTATAACACCCAGTGCTCATCACTTCACATACCCTCCTTAATGCCCATCACCCAGTTACCCCATTTCCCATCCACCTCCCTTTCTGTAACCCTCAGTTTGTTTCCTGGAGTCAAGAGGCTCATATGGTTTGTCTCCCTCTCTGATTTATTCCCATTCAGTTATCCCCCCACACACACTCCTAATGTCCTCTGCACTATTCCTTATGTTCCACGTATGAGTGAAACCATATGATAATTGTGTTTCTCTGATTGACTTATTTCCCTTAGCATAATATCCTCCAGTTCCATACATGTTGATGTAAATTGACATGGAAGGATTTGGATTTGAGCAAAATATTTATTTGAGGTAATGAAGTTATCTTTTCAGTGAATAGGTCTCACTCAGGCTTTAGAAATATTAAGGCTAGAAAAGACTATTGAATTGACTTAAATCAATACTTTAAAGAAATTAGCAGGAACAAAGGGAAATCAGTGCCTGAATAAATGAAAACTTACAAATTGGAAACAAAGTTATATCACTTAAATTTTGAAGCATGTCATAGATGTTTTCAAATTTTTCTTAGATCTCTTTGTGTCTTATAATGTATATCAAGGCCAAAGCCATTAAAATGAATGCATTAAATGTAGAGAAGCAGCAGACAATAGCTCCAGAAAGTTCAGATATGGAATTATTAACAGATTAATATTATAATATTATTATATTAGATTACTAATATTATAAATAGAGTTAAGGTTTTAAATAAACTTTATTTTAGACAGTTTTAAATTTACAGAAAAATTGTGAAAATAGTACAAAGAAGTCTATGTTATCAATATATTCTGCACCTACCTCTATTATTAACACCTTTAATTAGATGGTATGTTTGTTACAATTCACAAACTTATATTAATGCATTTGCAACAAAAGGCCATAATCTATTACAATTTCCTTAGATTTATCCATTTACCCATTCCTTTTTCTTCTTTTTTCTTTTCTTTTTTAACTTTTTCTTTTTTTTTTTATTTTTTAAATTTTATTATGTTATGTAAGTCACCGTACAGTACATCATTTGTTTTTGATCTAGTGTCCCATGATTCATTGTTTGCGTATAACACCCACTGCTCCGTGCCGTAAGTGTCCTCCTTAATACCCATCACTGGGCTAACCCATCCCGCACCCCCCTCCCCTCTGAAACCCTCCATTTTTTCCCCAAAGTCAATAGTCTCTCATGGTTCATCTCCCCCTCTGATTTCACCCCCTTTATTGTTCCCTTCCTTTTCTTAATGTCCCCATGCTTTCCTTATGTTCCACCTATTAATGAAACCATTTACCCATTCTTACTCAGGGATCCCATCTGGGACACCACGTTACAATTACTAGTCATGTCTCCTCATGCCTTCTTGTTCAAGGAAGTGAGAATAACTCTAGAAGGAACTCATATAACAAAGTAACAAACAGCTCCAGAAACCTGTAGTTCAATCATCCTTAATGGTGAAGCACTGAGCAATGTTGCAGTGGACATTTGTGGGCAACTTGTGTTTTGTTTTGAGGACCTGTTTTCAGTTCTTTGGGGCATGTATCTAGAAGTGGAGTTCCTGGATTACACAGGAATTCTGTGTTTACCTTAATGAGGACTCACCAATCTGTTTCCAGCTCATGTGCACCACTTCATATCCCCACCAGCCTTATACGAGAGCTCCAGCTTCTCCACATCCTTGTGAAACCTTGTTACTTTTCATGTTACTGTTGTTGTCATTGTTAGTGCCTTCCTAGTGGGTACTAAGTGGTATCTCACCATTGGTTTGATTTGTATGTCAATGGCTATTGATGTTGAGCATCTTTCCAAGAGTTTCTTGACTACTGTACATCTTCTTTGGTGAAATGTCTATACAAGTCGCTTACCAATTTTTTTTTTAATTAGGATATCTTACTGTTATTGTGTTGTGGGAGTTACTGACACATTCTGGATACTTGACTTCTAACAAATATATGAGTTACAAATGTTCTCTTCCATTCAATGGGTTGTATTTTGTCTTTCTTGAGAGTGTACAAACATACTAAATTTAGAGAATTCAAATTGATGACCCCCCCCCTTTTAGGCCGGTGCTTTTGATATCATATGTAAAGAATCCACTGTCAAACCAAAATCATGGAGATTTACTTCTATGTTTTTTTCCTGAGACTTTTATAGCCATGGTTGTTAAATTTAGAACTTTGATCTATTTTCCATTCTTTTTTTTTGTATATGGTATTTGGTAGAGGTCTAATTTCATTCTTTTGTGTGTGGATATCTAGTTGTTCCAGCACCATTTGTTGGAGAGACCAGTTTTTCCACATTAAATTCTCTTAGAACCCATTTGAAAATTTATTGACCATAGATGAGGGATTTATTTGTGGACTCTCAAAAATGTCTGATTTATCTGTATATCCATCCATAGACCAGGACCACACTCTTGATTACTGCAGCATTGTAAGTAAGTTTTAGTGAGTCTTGAAGTCTGGAATTGTGAGTGCTACTAATTAGTTCTTCTTCAGTATTGTTTGCATGTTCTGAATCACTGCAATTCCACTAAAATTGTAAGATCCTCTTTGAGTGTGCAAGAGAGGTATTTGGGGATTTGATAGGGATTGAATTTAATCTGTCAATTGCTATGGAAAGTATATGTTTCCAAACTATTTATTTCTTTATTTTTTGCGAAGTTAATTAAGATTTTAAAAAATTACTAAGCACAAGTTACTCTACTTTTGTCGTATTACAGAGAAACCATAACGATAAATATGGGTTTGTTAGTAAACCTGGTTTGTGCTTTATTGAATTATGGGGTTATGCTTCTAAAAACTGTGAAATGCATTCATTAATTTGCTAATCTGTAGAATACTGGCATAACAAACGGTTCACAATTACTTACTACTTAGTTTTCAAGAGGAAATAAAGTTTCTAAGAGTTAAGAATTCTATTAAATATAATTTAGACTACTAGAAATAATAAGGAACACAATTCTGGATGCCAAAAGTAAGACATGTGGTTTTTTGGGGACAAAAAAAAATGAGGAATGTGAATACCTATTTTTTTTAGGAAAAAGAAATGTAAATTTGCCCAAAAATGAGGCTGGTTTTATGAAGAAAGAAAATTTAGCTCAAAATCTAATCGTATAAGAGAAAGTTGTAAGCTTTTGGAAAAAGAAATCTGGAAAGGAAATTTATGTGTGATAAATACTGGTTAAAATTAAGATAAATTTAAGTAAATGAATGAGTAGTCATATCAAAATATGTGGATGCAAAATTGAAAATGTTTTCTATTTGTTAAAAGGATAAACTTTTCTTGAACTATTATTCTGCATTAAAAAAAAGTTTGTAATCAATTTTAAAGTTATTAGCCTAGACAGAAGTGCTCTGTTTTGCCAAAATATTTCCTATGTGTATCAAGACCTTGATTTATATTAAAACTCTGATTTTTTTAAAAGATTTATTTATTTATTTGAGGGAGAGAGAGGAAAGAGAGAGAAAGTGCATGGGCAAGAATGGCAGAGGGAGAGAGAGAGAGAGAATCTCAGTCAGAATCCACACTGAGGGGGCGCCTGGGTGGCTCAGTCGTTAAGTCTCTGCCTTCAGCTCAAGTCATGATCCCAGGGTTCTGGGATCGAGCCCTGCATCAGGCTCCCTGCTCAGTGGGAAGCCTGCTTCTCCCTCTCCCACTCCCCCTGCTTGTGTTCTCTCTCTCACTGTCTCTTTCTCTGTCAAATAAGTAAATACAATCTTTAAAAAAAAAATAATCTGCACTGAGCATGGAGCCTGATGAGGGGGGTCGATCTCATGACCATGAGTTCTGAGCTGAGCTGAAACCAGATGCTTAAGCAACTGCCCCACACAGATGCCCCCCAAAATTTAATATTAATATTGATAACAATTATTATAATTATATATAATATATTATATATAATAATTATATTGATAAAATAATTAATATTGATATGTAAAACAACTCTACATTTTGCTTACAACTATGTAATTTAGTGCATTTGCCTTTGATATATGTTCGTGTCGTGTGTCACAGGAATAACTACATTTCCTTGTCAATTGCATCGTAATCCCATCTGTAGCTATGGCCACTTTCATGTCTTCTCATGTACAGTTACCATCTTACTCCGATGCTACTGCAAATGTATTTTAACTTCAAGGATATTGATGGGGAGGACTTTTTTTTTTTTTAAGATTTTATTTATTTATTTATTTATTGGACAGAGAAAGAGACAGCCAGCGAGAGAGGGAACACCAGCAGGGGGAGTGGGAGAGGGAGAAGCAGGCTTCTCACTGAGCAGGGAGCCTGATGTGGGTCTTGTACCTAAGACCCTAGGATCATGACCTGAGCTGAAGGCAAACGCTTAACGACTGAGCCACCCAGGCGCCCCAATGGGGAGGACTTCTAATGAATCTAAGTTTCTGATACCTTCAAGATAGTCAAACTAAGGGAAAAATTTTGAGAACTAATAGAAAAACTAGATTCAAACAGAACAAAACCAGTAACATGAAACAAAGTACAGAGGCGGATGACTTTAATGTTTGACTTTTTGTTTGAAACATTGCTGACTTTTCAAAATGTTCTTTTCTTCATATTTAAGGAAACATCTCCTATGCTAACTGATCTATAAAAACTTGATGAAATGCACCTTTGTGAACAAACTAAGTTATTTATCTTTTCTCCCTGCCTGATCCTTCCAGATGTCAGAAACTGTTAGTGAGTATTCTCATATTTTTATGGCCATATATTTATTAGCATAAGTACGATAAGAATCTGTTTTCCTTGTAACAGCATATCATTGAAATCATTGGTTATATTATCAATACTTTGATTAGAAGGTCATATTTGAAAGAGATATGCATATGCATAATCTCAGATATGACTAGGCAGCTTTAAGGAACTAACACTGACTTTAGTGAACTAATGCAGCCTCTTGGAAATATCAGCCTGCTATCACTTGTTTCCACAGTTTCCAGCAGCTCTACCTGGTGAGTCAAGCAGATTACTTCTGGGAGCACGTGGGTGGCTCAGTCTATTAAGCATCTGCCTTCAGCTCAGGTCATGATCCTGGAGTCCTGGGATTGAGCCTGAGTCAGGCTCTCTGCTCAGTGGGGAATCTGCTTCTCCCTCTCCCTCTGCCTGCTGGTCCCCTGCTTATGTGCATGCTTTCTCTCTCTCTCTCTTTCTCTCGCTCTGTCAAATAAATAAATAAAATCTTTTAAAAAGTTTATTTCCTGGCAGGTTCAGGAACTACAGATGTTTTGGGTACATCGAGAAGCGAGGAATTTACCCAAGTCTACAGGTGTTGCAGGCCAAGTCTAATGGCAAGTATTTGGCACAAGTGTTGGCTTGGCTTCTGGCCTGGAGGGGCTGTTAAACATTCAATCCAGAAGTTTCTTATTAAAGTCCCATCAAAGCATGCTTTAAAAAGCCTATGTGGTCAACTACTATTCTTGTTGCACGTATGTAAATAATCAGAACAAGTTCTTTTTGAAACTAGATTTATTTTGCAAACAAATTAATGTTAATTTGGCTATATTTACTAGAAATGAGGATGAGTGTAGAGAGAAAAAAAACACACAAAACACATTATGTTTTCATAACACACCTGAGTAAATATTTGATTTCAATCCTGTTCATTATAACCTGGAATAGATCCTAATTTTCTCTAGCTTCCTAAAAGGTCCAGCTACTAATCTCCAAAGTAGCATGTTAATTTTTCTCCCACCTTTCTGAGTTGGACTCAAACTGCCCTCTATCCTGAAGTCCTGAAAATTAAAATACAAACAACGATGAATCAAGGGATACTACATCAAAAGCTAATGACGTACTGTATGGTGACCAACATAACATAATAAAAATAAACAAACAAACAAACATGACTTAGTTAAGAACAATCACCACAGCAGCTCACATAGCGACGGTCTCATGCCTGTTGCTCTGTGAGCCACTCAGAGATCATCAGACACATTTGAACATCAGAGCAGGAAAATCTGTCATGTTGTCACAGCTTGGCGTCCCTCTATCTGAAGATGATTTCAACATGATATCTAGAAGTCTTCTCCACTGGCTATTCTCAGAACTCAGAAACTGCATTGTAATTTGATCCAATCATTAACCATTATTTTTATGTGCTTCCATAAAAATGCCTCTTGTTCAATACCTGATTTCTGGAACCACAGGCCTTACCTTGAGAACACACCTGCATCACCCCCTCCTGAAATGAGTTTAACTAAACCAGCCTATTGTCCGGGGAGGCTCAAAAAAACTCAACCATCTACCAGCCCAACTTTTGACATGGGTAACTTTGGGAAGTTTCGGAGGAGGGAGGGAACTGGGATTCCCTGTTAACCCCTCCAATGCTGTTAACCCCTCCAGTGCTGCAGCACCACCCAACGACCTCACCCCTTCTCATGCTCCTGGGACGCAGCTTTCCTTTACATGTTTACATTCTGTGTCCTCCATCTTCCCCCAGACACTGTCAGCTTCCCGAGTATGGGGAGCCTTCCTATCATATCCATCTGTGCCCCACATCCCTGGACTCACATGTGGCACATACTAGGTGTTCAGTAGGTGGTGTGGGTGCATATTATTTGACAGTGTTCTGTCCTCAGTCAGACACAGCTGGACTCTGTGCCTCTGTTTCTGTCCTGTCATAGACTCTGTCCCCAGGGCAGCCTGCCCCTGGGACCCAGGACTTTCTCCTTAATATGAGAAAATCCTAAAATGCATTCCTGCAAAGGACAGGTTTTGGGGTCTGAACTTAAGAGAAGGTGGATGATTTTGTAGTCAACGTTCACTGAGATTCGTCTCAGACCACAGTTTAGAACAAAGAAAAGAATGATTTGAACAAGAAGCAAAACTGCAAGGGGAACCCCATTGCTGGGGGGACAGCAGGTTTTTGTCTCACTTCCCCAAAGGCCCGGGACAATGTGTGAGCACTGAGACTGCTATCATAGGACTGACAGTAATAATCCGCCTCGTCCTCAGCCTGGAGCCCAGTGATGGTCAGCGTAGCTGAGCTGCCAGACTTGGAGCCAGAGAATCGATCCGGGATCCCCGACGGTCGGTCGTTATCACCATAGATGACGGTTCTGGGAGCGGTTCCTGGGAGCTGTTGATACCAGTTCACATAATTACCAACGATGTTGGAGCTGCTTCCAGTGCAGGAGATGGTGACCGTCTGTCCCAGGGCCCCCGACACGGAGGACGGCTGAGTCAGCCCAGACTGGGCCCAGGACCCTGCAAGGGGGAGAGAAACAGAGAGAGTGATGTTGGGGTCTGCAGACAGGAGGAGGATGCAGGACCCATATGTCTTCCCAAGGTCCCTTTACTTGTTCCTGCCTCCAGTCACCTGTGCAGTGAGCGAGGAGGGTGAGGAGGAGGAGGGACCAGGCCATGGTGGAGACCATCACGGATCCTGACTTCTATGCCCCACAGCTGAGCAGAGCCTCCCCTAATCACCTCCTTCCCCTCTTCATCCTCTCAGAGAGGGAGGGCCTATCCATGCAAATGAGACCCCAGATCTCTGACCCCGCCCTGGCCCTGGGTCAGGCCCCTCTGCCTGAGATGTCAGTGGGGAGGGGAGGGGCTGTGTGGGGACAGGGGTGGGAGTCCCAGCTGTGAGCTCTGAGCCTAAGGCACAGGCAGGACCAGGGGGCAGGTCCCAGCTCTAATCCCCCCCTCCTCAAAAATGGGACCCGAGTGCCCCCTGGTGTCCAGACTCAGGGAAACTATTGTGTGACTGGTAACCAGGGCCCATCAGACCCATCTGTAACCCCACCTGCTCAACTGTTTTGCCCACTGTTCCCTGCATTAGGGCCTGACCAGGTGTTCCTATATGTCACCTCCCATTACTGGAGGGTTCACTATACGCTCAACTAAGAGTCTGCAGAGTGAGTCTGTCTGTGGCTCCCTTGCCTGTTCCTGGGTCAGCAGTGAGGTGTGTGTCTTATACAAACTCCTCTTAGAGACCTGGATCAAGTCCAGAGCAGTGACAGGTCCTCACGGACACATGGTCCCTTCTGTGTGGGATGATGGGACTTTCCTCTTATCTGCCTTCTCCCTGATTTCCAGGCTCTCCTTCCTCTGAGATTCCCTCAGCACTGAGGTGATGGGGAGCTCTTCACTCCAGGTTCTGAGTAGAAGCCGTCATGTGCATTCCTAGAGGGTTATACACTGAACATCTTTGTCACCTGTCACTCTTTCCACCTGCTTGAAACAACAGTCCTCCACCCACTGGGGCCGTGATTGCCTCTGAGGATCTGTCCTCCCAGCACAGACACAAGTCGGCCGGAGCCATGCCACATGAGGCTGTGCGTGGCACTGACCTCAGAGCACAAGGACAAACTGGCAGGAAGTTCTAGGAGAGAAGGACTGACAGCTGCAGATGCTGTGACAGGGACCTATTGACAGCGTTTCTGTCAGTCACCACTGAGCCAACCTCGTATTTATAAAGAATGTGTTATTTTATACATAATTCCATTCAGGAAGATTGATTGAATGGAACAGGAATGCCTTCTGTTCTCAGGAGAATAGGGGCTTATATACTGTTTTCTAAAATCACATATTTGTACCTTGCACCTGGTCTCCCAGGTAGGAAAGGTCAACGTGGTGCCCAGGAAACCCCTTGAGGGGTCTGTTCCTATGAACTCAGAACCATCCTACTGACAACATTACCAAACACAGAGCTTCCAGAACAGAGGGATTTGGGGTCAGGCCACTCTCTGGGGAGAGCACAGCTCTGGTCCCAGCACCTGTGTCCAGCATGGTCAGGATGGAACCGTTATTCACTCAGCCACCCAAGACTACAGGAAGGAATTTTACTACCCACGGCTAACTCGACCCAGAAGTTTCTGTCAAACAACCCACATGTGAATGGAGGAGAGGTGGAGATAATTGGGACAGTGTCCCTGAGCTCACAGGGCCTGTGGCCCTGGGTTGGGACAGAAGAGTTTCCATCAGAGTGCAGCCTGGCTGGAGGTGTCCCTGGGGTGACTGAGGGAGTGACAGCCCAGTCATGAGAGCAGAGGGAGCAGGGCACCGTGGGAAACAGCCCTGAGGCTGCTGTCCCAGAATCAATGTGCTGATCAGCCTGAGGCCCTGACTGGAGCCCAGAGATGGTCGGGGGCTGAGCTGCCCACAGGGACAGAGACTCCCCCGGGGACACCTAAGCACCAGCCTCATCCCAGGAGAGCAGGTGTTCAGAGCCCATCCTGGCTGCCCTGGTGACAGGACCCCAGTAACTCTAGATGTCCCCAGTGCTTCCTGTTGAAGAGGATTCTACCATCTGGACATTATGACGCCGAGGACTGCTGGGTGAGCACAGGCTGACCCTGACTTCTGGAAGAACCGAGAAGCCTGGAAACTGCAGAGTCCCAGACACACTATTCACTCAGAGGGAGGAGAAGGGTGTGTGTGTGTGTGTGTGTCCAAAAAGGAAGCAACATGACCCCTGTCCCTCTTATGACTGTGAAACACCCTGAGAGATGTTTCTCCTTGGTGATTCTCTTTATATACCTCCAGGGTCCTGATCCTGCATTTAGAGGTAAGTATCTCAAAGATTTTTACTGGAAAAGGACTTACTTAGCCCAGGAGGACTCATGTGAGAGCAAACCTATGAACAAATCACTGAATGGAGTCCAGGTCTTGTTGAGTGACAAGAAATCTGCCAATTTTGTTTTTTAATCTCTGCAGACAGAAGACCTACAGCTGTGGGGTTTTCAGGTGTTGGGAAGCAGACGGTGTGTGTGCGGGGGAACTTGCAGCCCCCTCCTTCCTGCCCCCACATCCCAGCAAGACCCACAGTACCTCATGTCCCCGGGTGTCTACCAGAGTGAGAACAAGTTATTGCTGATGCTTTGGGCCTGTGTGAAAAAAACACTACAACCTGGGACGTTAAGTATCGTAGAAAAATATTTTTATTTTGAATCTACTATCCAGGGTAATCTTAGGAATGAGAATCTGGAGCATAAGACAAATAATCACATATCTTAAAATATTCTGGCGCTCTATTGTCTGTGGATTCCTCCAACACTCCCCATGAGTGGAGCATCAGTTAATTCTGAAGTGGGTAAAAATCAATAGATCCCACGTGCAAATACCTAAAGGTAGATGAACACATTCTTTTCAGGAAATGTAAGAACTTTGTTTTCATATTAGAGAAAATGACTGGGGCAGGCCTGGGGGCACAGTTGGTTGAGGGTCTGACTCTTGGTTTGGCTCTGCTCCTAATCCTAGGGTCCTGAGGGGCACCTGGGTGGCTCAGGCAGTTAAGCATCGGCCTTCAGCTCAGGTCATGATCTCAGGAACTTGAGCTCTAGCCCCCCACAGGGCACTGAGTGCAGAGTCTGCTTAAGACTCTCCCTCCCTCTCCCTCTGCCTCTCCCTGCTGTGCTCTCTCTCCCTCTCCCTCTACTCTCTCTCATATCTATAAAGAGACTGACTGGGAGTGTTGGGAACAGAAAACACAGAGCCTGGGGTGAGAGCAAGAAGGAGAATGGGAGGGGTTGCAGGCAGCTGTGTGCTCTGCTCATTCTCTGGCCTAGTCTCCAGGGAAACTACAGCACCATCCTCTCCAGTGTTCTCTGAAATCCTGACATGGAGACGGAGTGGAGACCTGAAGAGGCAGAGGGAGAAACTGAAGCCTGAGGGACAGGGGAGCAGAGCGGAGAAGAGGAGGGAGTGGGGGGTGTTGTCAGGGAGAGTCTGTGGGATCTGGTCCAAGTTCATGTGTAGCTGGTTCAGAGAGAGGAGAGAGTCTCTGTGACCAGGGTTAGTGTCCATACATCAGCTGCAGATGCATCAGCAGTGACACGAGGTCACACTTCATGGAATAAGAGGGTGAAACTGATGTGTGGGTGAGTGTTCGCATTTTCACTGTGGAAACCGTGTTGATTCCTGTTCATCGTCTCCAGATTGAGGGTGATGGGCAGCTGGGCTCTGATATCTCATCTGTCTGTGTCTTCCTGCGATGTCCCCATTTCATCTCACATTATGGGCCTTACAGGAGTGTCTCTCTTTCCCTGATGAATGACAGATCCTCATGCAGAAGCGACCACCCTGCTGTGTCTGTCCATATAGTGTCTTCTGGACAGAGGCTCAGAAACAAGATTCTTGGGTCCAGAGGTTTCTGACCCACTTCTTCCTCGTCTGAGACACTGTGAGGAATGGGAGCTGCTCCCCCTGCCATGAGCCGTAGCCCAGAAACAGTCAGCCTCGTCCTCAGGCTGCAGCCCGGAGATGAGCAGAAGCCCTGCGTTGGCCGAGGTATCCTTGGATCCGGAGAAGCGGCTGGGAACCCCTGAGTCCTGGTGCTTATCTGAGTCTGAGGAGTAGTCCAGGAGATACCGGGGAGGGCTCCCTGGCAGCTGCTGGAACCAGTAAATGGAGGAGCCGCCAACACGGAAGCCACTGCTCAGGGTGCAGGCGAGAGTCTGACTGTTGTTCGTAGACGTGCAGACGGGAGCACAGCCGGGTCAGCACAGGCCGGGACAGGGAGTCTGCAGAAAGAGACACTCATGGGATATTGGAATGGGTCAAAGTAAATCTTGTCTAGACTCTGAACCATGGGGGTGATGCAGTCTAGTCCCTGAGGCCTGTTGTGCAGCAAGAGAGAAGCATGAGGACAGGAGTGCAGACAATTGTGACACAGACCCTGGTCCCCACAGGGGGTTGGGCTGCCTCAGGCCTCATTTTCCCCTCCAGCCTCTGCCCCAGGAGGGGCTGTCCAGGCAAATGAGGCCCATCCACTGACTGTCCAGCCCCTCCCTGATCCCTGGTGCTGGAGCTCAGCTCACACCCCACACTGAGGAGGATGCAGGTGGCTTTAGCCCTGGGGACAGCCCTGGGAGGAAGCACCTGCTGAGACCACACACAGGTCCCCTGGGGAGACTCTGCTAGGCCAGACGGGACACAGCTGCTGAGTCCCATCTGGGATCACTGTACCAGGTCCCAGACCCAGGCTCCTTTGAATTGTTCTCATTAATGAACTGCTTAGGGAGCAAGAGGCGGTCCCATCGCGCCACCTGCTGGCCAAATGCACACATGTCAGTCACCATGGCCCGAAGCCCTGAGAGTCCAGCTGGTGTCTGCACCTCACTAGGTCTGATATCCAGATACTATGGTTTTTTAGGTCGGCTGATGATATTGTTGAGTCTCCCTCTCAGAACCAGTCCTGGTCTATGAGAAGGTAAACACGTACATATATTATCTGAAAATTAGTAAGAGGAAAATCTCTTTTGCATGGAGATCAGAGACCAGTAGGGGGAGCTCTCAAGACCACAACTCCTCAAATGCAGACCCAGCAGGAGAAGACAGACCTTGCAAGTCTGCACTATGTTAGCTTCTCCCTTACTGCCTCAGGAAGAGAAAGACTTCCCCTTCCCTGGCAACAGCCCAGCCAATGAGAAATTGTCACAGCTCAACCAATGACATGCCGTTTTACCTAGAATTCCCCTTTCCTCCCTTAGATTTTGTCTTTCACAGCCCTTCCACACTCACCCTTTGCTCTACAAAAGAGCGCCCCTATCCTTTGTTCTCTGGACTTGCCGGTGGTTTTCCCATACTTTACCTGTCCTGGATTTCCATTTTGTACTTTTCTTGAATATAACCCATTATCACTGGGAAAATAAAAGGCACATTTGTTTTTAATGCTCAGAAAAACAAAAGAAGTAGCCAGTGACCCCCACAGGAGATTCCAGATAAACCTGAAGGACCCATATGTGCCACATCTGACGTGACACACCAGGGAAGAGTGGATGTGCTTTTGTTTGTTTGCGTGTTTGAATGTCCTATGAGGGGTCTTCAGGGCATCAGTATACATTGGACACTTTATAGGATCTAAAGATTCTCAGCGATATGTTCAAAAGATCACAATTGGGGGGGAGTTAAGATGGCGGAGGATTGGGGACCTCTTTTTCGGCCGGTCCCCCGAGTCGAGCTGGGTAGGTACCATACCATCCTGAACATCCACGGAATCAGCCTGAGACGCAGGAAGATACATCTGGATCTCTACAAATGAACATCTCCAGCGCTGAGTATTGAGGTACGAAGCAGGGAGCCATGAAACCGCGCACAGATATTGGAAGATAAACAGAAGGGGGAGGGAGCTGCCGCATTCGGTTGCCGGGAAGCAGTAGCCACCTACACGGGGGAGCGGGTGGACTCACAGACCGGCACCAGCGAGAGAGTAGACTTGGACTGTGAGCCGGGGAACACGTGCCACCAGACTGAAACGGAGCTGTGGTGTGCTCACTGAAACCAGACTAAGACCAGGAGCTCCAGGAGCAACTGGGGGTGGCTGGCTGCTGGCGGCTGGCGGTGTTAGAAACACAAATGACAGAGATGCGCCAGCTCCGGAAGTGAGGGCTGGGACGCCGGGTGTGGGGCGCACATCCCAGGACACTGCAGGAGTGAGCACACCAAAAGAAACAGAGTTAAAGTGGACAGAACATCAGTGGAGAATGGTCCGCGATCCCTCTGTTCTGAGACAGAGGCTGAGATTCAGCCACTACTGCTCTGACTCTTAGAAGAGGCACAGTAAACCGCCAGGGAAAGCCGCCAGAGATCAAAAGCCTGGAAATACCGGCTACAGTGGGCCCATCCCCATACCCCCTCACAGGGGACACGGAGACTCTACCCAAACAGGGTTGCCTGAGTATAGGCACGGCAGTCCCCTCTGCCAGAAGTCAGGCTGAAAAATCAAGAAGCCCACATCCCAGAGATCCAGATAAAACAAGGGCGCACGGCCAGGGTCCCGGTCAATAATTTGGGCTCTGGACAACCCCGCAACCTCTTCTCATCAGAATGACGAGAAGGAGAAATCCCCCCCAGCAAAGAAAAAGACAATGAGTCTGTGGCCTCTGCCACAGAACTAATGGATATGGATATAACCAAATTATCAGAAACAGAATTCAGAGTAAAAATTGTCAAGATGATCTGTAGACTTGAAAAAAGTATTAACGAAAGTGTTAATGAGAATATAGAATCTTGAAGGGCAGAAATGAGAGCAAATCTGGCAGAAATTAAAAATTCTATGAGCCAAGTGCACTCAAAACTAGAGGCTCTGACGGCCAGGGTGAATGAGGCAGAAGAACGTATCAGGGAATTGGATGATGGGTTAGAGGAAGAAAAAAGCTACAATAGAATCTGGACTCAAAAAAATCCACGCTCAGGAATGTAAGTTACGGGAGATTACTGACTCAATGAAACATTCCAATGTCAGAATCATCTGCATCCTCGAGGGGGTGGAGAAAAACAGAGGTCTAGAAGAGATATTTGAACAAATTATAGCTGAAAACTTCCCTAACCTAGCAAGGGAAACAAACATCCATGTCCAAGAGGCAGAGAGGAACCCTCCCAAGCTCAAACATGACAAAACTACAGCACGTCACGTCATAGTGCATTTCGCAAATATTAGATCCAAGGATACAGTATTGAAAGTGGCCATGGCAAAGAAATTTCTCACGTACCAAGGCAAAGGTATCAGAATTACGTCAGACCTGTCTACACAGACCTGGTATGAGAGAAAGGGTTGGGGGGGGCATTTTTAAAGCTCTTTCAGAGAAAAACATACAGCTAAGGATTCTTTATCAAGCAAGGCTGTCATTCAGAATTAATGGAGAGATAAAGACCTTCCAGAATCGCCAGTCATTGACCAATTTTGTAACCATGAAAACAGCCCTACAGGAGATACTAAGGGGGGTCCTATAAAGGTAAAAAGGCCCCAAGAGTGATACAGAACAGAAAGTCACAATCGATAGAAACAAAGAATTTACTGGCAACATGGCATCATTAAAATCATATCTCTCAATAATCAGTCTCAATGTAAATGGCCTAAATGCTCCCATAAAATGTCACAGGGTTGCAGATTGGATAAAAAGACATCATCCATCCATTTGCTGTCTACAAGAGACTCATTTTGAACCTAAAGATACATTCAGACTGAAAGTAAAGGGATGGAATACCATCTTTCACGCTAATGGACCTCAAAAGGAAGCTCGGGTAGCAATTCTCATACTAGACAGTTGGGATTTTAAACTAAAGACTATAGTTAGAGACACAGAAGGGCACTATATTTTTCTTAAAGGATGTATCCAACAAGTGGATATGACAATTATAAATATATATGCCCCCAACAGGGGAGCAGCAAGATACACAAGCCAACTCTTAACCAGAATAAAGAGACATATAGATAAAAATACGTTAATAGTAGGGGACCTCAACACTCCACTATCAGCAATAGACAGAGCACCAGAGCAGAAAACCAGCAAAGAAACAAGAGCTTTGAATGCCATACTCGACGAGTTGGACCTCATAGATATATATAGAACACTACACCCCAGAACCAAAGAATACTCATTCTATTCTAATGCCCATGGAACATTCTCAAGAATAGACCATGTTCTGGGACACAAAACAGGTCTCAACCGATACCAAAAGATTGAAATTATCCCCTGCATATTCTCAGACCACAACGCTCTGAAATTGGAACTCAACCACAAGGAAAAATTTGGAAGAAACTCAAACACTTGGAGACTAAGAACCATCCTGCTCAGGAATGACTCGATAAACCAGGAAATCAAAAATCAATTTAAACAATTTATGGAGACCAATGAGAATGAAAATACAACAGTCCAAAACCTATGGGATACTGCAAAGGCAGTCCTAAGGGGGAAATACATAGCCATCCAAGCCTCACTCAAAAGAATAGAAAAATCTAAAATGCAGTTTTTATATTCTCACCTCAAGAAGCTGGAACAGCAACAGAGGGACAGGCCTAATCCACGCACGAGGAAGCAGTTGACCAAAATTAGAGCTGAAATCAATCAAGCAGAAACCAGAAGTACAGTAGAGCAGATCAACAGGACTAGAAGCTGGTTCTTTGAGAGAATCAATAAAATTGACAGACCACTGGCAAGACTTATCCAAAAGAAAAGAGAAAGGACCCAGATTATTAAAATTATGAATGAAAAAGGAGAGGTCACGACGAACACCATTGAAATTGGAAGGATTATTAGAAATATTATGAAAAGATTGAGTCGGTGATAAACAACCTTCCAAAAAACAAAACTCCAGGCCCGGATGGTTTTCCTGGGGAATTCTACCAAACATTCAAAGAAAAAATAATTCCTATTCTCCTAAATGTATTTAAAATTGGAAACAGAAGGAAAGCAACCAAACTCATTCTATGAGGCCAACATTACCTTGATCCCCAAATCAGGCAATGACCCCATCAAAAAGGAGAATTACAGACCAATTTCCCTAATGAACATGGACGCCAAAATCTTCAACAAGATCCTGGCTAACAGAATCCAACAGCACATTAAAAGGATTATCCATATTGACCAAGTGGGATTCATCCCTGGGATGCAAGGGTGGTTCAACATACGCCAATCAACCGGTGTCTTAGATTTTATCCAGAAAGAAAAATTCAAAGAACCTATGATTCTCTCAATAGATGCAGAAAAAGCATTTGACAAAATACAGCATCCTTTCCTGATTAAAACCCTTCAGAATGTAGGGATAGAGGGTACATTCCTCAATCTCATAAAAACCGTCTATGAAAAGCCTCGAGCAAATATCATTCTCAATGGGGAAAAGCTGGACGCCTTTCCCTTAAGATCAGGAACACGATAAGGATGCCCACTCTCGCCACTATTATTCAACATAGTACTAGAAGTCCTTGCAACAGCAATCAGACGACAAAAAGGGATCAAAGGTATTCAAATCGGCAAAGAAGAAGTCAAAATGTCTCTCTTCGCAGATGACATGATACTCTGTATGGAAAACCCCAAAGAAGCCACTCCCAAACTATTAGACGTTATAGAGCAATTCAGTAATGTGGCGGGATACAAAATCAATGCTCAGAAATCAGTTGCATTTCTATACACGAATAATGAGACTGAAGAAAGAGAAATTAGGGAATTCATCCCATTTACAATACCACCAAACACCATACGTTACCTTGGAATTACCTTAACCAGAGATGTAAAGGACCTATATTCTAGAAACTATAAATCACTCTTGAAAGACATTGAGGAAGACACAAAAAGATGGAAAAATATTCCATGCTCATGGATCGGAAGAATTAACATAGTGAAAATATCCATGCTACCCAGAACAATGTACACTTTCAGTGCTATCCCGATCAAAATACCGAGGACATTTTTCAAAGAACTGGAACAAATAGTCCTTAAATTTGTATAGGAACAAAGAGAATCACCAAGGAACTGTTGAAAAGGAAAACAAAGCTGGCATCACAATGCCAGATTTCGAGCTGTACTACAAAGCTGTGATCACAAAGACAGCATGGTACTGGCACAAAAACAGACACATAGACCAATGGAACAGAATAGAGAACCCAGAAATGGACCCTCAGCTCTTTGGGTAACTAATCTTTGATAAAGCAGGAAAAAACATCCGGAGGAAAAAAGACAGTCTCTTCAATAAATGGTGCTGGGAAAATTGGACAGCTACATACAAAAGAATGAAACTTGACCACTCTCACACCATACGCAACGATCAAATCCAAATGGATGAAAGACCTCTATGTGAGACAGGAATCCATCAAAATCCTAGAGGAGAGCATAGGCAGCAACCTCTATGACATCAGCCACAGCAACCTTTTTCATGACACGTCTCCGAAGGCAAGAGAAACAAAAGATAAAATGAACTTATGGGACTTCATCAAAATAAAAAGCTTCTGCACAGCCAAGGAAACAGTCAGAAAAACTAAGAGGCAGCCCACGGAATGGGAGAAGATATTTGCAAATGACACTACAGATAAAGGACTGGTATCCAAGATCTACAAAGAACTTCTCAAACTCAATACACGAGAAACAAATAAATCAAAAAATGGGCAGAAGATATGAACAGACACTTTTCCAATGAAGACATACAAATGGCTAACAGACACATGAAAAAATGTTCAAAATCATTCGCCATCAGGGAAATTCAAATCAAAACCACAGTGAGATACCACCCTATGCCAGTTAGAATGGCAAAAATGGACAAGCAGGAAACAACAAATGTTGGAGAGGATGTGGAGAAAGGGGATCCCTCTTACATTGTTGGTGGGAATGCAAGTTGGTACAACCACTCTGGAAAACAGTGTGAAGGTCCCTTAAAAAGTTAAAAATTGAGCTACCCTATGACCCAGCCATTGCACTACTGAGTGTTTAACCCCAAAGATACAGATGTAGTGAAAAGAAGGGCAATATGCACCCCAATGTTCATAGCAGCACTGTCCACAATAGCTATATCGTGGAAGGAGCCGAGATGCCCTTCAACAGATGACTGGATTGAGAAGTTGTGGTCCATATATACAATGGAATATTACTCAGCTATCAGAAAGAATGAATTCTCAACATTTTCTGCAGCCTGGACGGCACTGGAGGAGATAATGCTAAGTGAAATAAGTCAAGCAGAGAAAGACAATTATCATATGATTTCTCTCATCTATGGAACATAAGAACTAGGAAGATCGGTAGGGGAAGAAAGGGATAAAGAAAGGGGGGGTAATCAGAAGGGGGAATGAAGCATGAGAGACTATGGACTCTGAGAAACAAACTGAGGGCTTCAGAGGGGAGGTGGGTGGGGGAATGGGATAGACTGGTGATGGGTAGTAAGGAGGGCATGTATAGCATGGTGCACTGGGTGTTATATGCAAGTAATGAACGACCAAACTTTACATAAAAAACCAACGATGTACTGTATGGTGACTAACATAATATAATAAAAAAAAAACATTTAGGGGCGCCTGGGTGGCACAGAGGTTAAGCGTCTGCCTTCGGCTCAGGGTGTGATCCTGGCGATATGGGATCGAGCCCCACATCAGGCTCCTCTGCTATGAGCCTGCTTCTTCCTCTCCCACTCCCCCTGCTTGTGCTCCCTCTCTCGCTGGCTGTCTCTATCTCTGTCAAATAAATAAATAAATAAATCTTTAAAAAAAAAATAAAAAATAAAAAAATAAAAAAAAACATTTAAAAAATGTCCATGCTACCCAGAGCAATCTACACTTTCAATTTTCTCCTGATCAAAATACCGATGACATTTTTCAAAGAACTGGAGCAAATAGTCCTTAAATTTGTAACCTTGTTACCCTCAGTATCGCTGGTGGTACTTGCTGATAGGGATTCTGCCTCTTGGAGATTGTAATGCTGACGATAGTTTGGTGAGCATTGACCCTGACTTCTGGAGGGAGAGAGAGGCCTGGAAACTGTGGAGTCAAGGACACTGTGAGACAGGAGAAAGGAGAGAGGGGTCACACACACACACACACACACACACACACACACACACACCACAGAATGAGAATATTCTCCATGTACTATCGTTATAGCTTTCCTTCAGAGGCCAAGCATGAGGGCAAGTGTCCCTCTATCCCTCTTATGCTTTCCCAGGCCCTTGAGGTTTGATCTCCATGCAATCCCATCCCCAGAGCAGGCTCCTTGCAAGAACTTCCACGGTCCTGGATCTTGGAGCTAAAGAAGGCCAGTGTCTGGAAGGTCACATCCCTCGCATGAGGAGTAATTCTACACAAGGAAGAGGAATTTGGTGAGATGGACTCTGGTAACACATCCTCAGAGTTAGGTGAGTCTGGGGGATGATCCCAGAGATGCAGAGAGGGAGGGCAGCTGGGTCAGCACAGGCTGGGACTCGGACCTGCACACACAGACCCTCCTGGGTGATAGGCAGGAGCCAGAGTAACACTTTTCAATATCTGAGCCAGAGGGACTGATGGAGCCTGAGAACGGGGACCCACTACCCAAGTCCTGACCCTGCAAGTACCTTGATAGAGGAGCATAAGGACAGGAGTCCTGGCCTCTTTTCCCAGCCCCTTGTCATCACAAATGGCTGGGCTGCCTCAGGCTTCCATTTCTCCTCCACCCTCTGCCACCAGTGGGACTGTCCCTGCAAATGGGCTCCATCCAGTGAGTGCCCAGCCCCTTCCCTGAGCCCTGGTGCTGGACCACAGCTCACACCATGCACTGAGGAGGATGGGGTTGGCTTCAGCCATGGGTAGAGCCCTGGGAGGAAGCACCTGCTGAGACCACACAGGACCCTGCTCAGGGGACTCTTCCAGGGCGGAGAGGACACAGCTGCTGAGTCCCCATCAGGGAGCACAGGGCCCAGCACACAGGCCCAGACTCCCTTGAGCAAAGGGTCCTCCCTGAGCAGCTGCGTAGGGACCGCAGGGTGGTGGCACAGCACCCCCTGCTGGTCACAACGCACCAATCTCAACAAGGACCAAAGCCCTGAGAGCCCAGTGGCTTTCAGCAGCTCACCAGGTCCTTGTCTATTCTCACTAACATGTCTTATCTCTAGATACCATGGTTCGTATACACTGTACGTGATTACTCAGGTTTCTCACGCTCTGAAGGGACACCTCTCTATGGAAAGGGCAAAAATGTACACAAATAATCAATTAGTGCTCACCATCCTCAGAGAAGTTACTGCAAAAGGTGACTGTATCCTGTCAAACACCACTGATCAGAGGACATTGGAGCTGCTTTGAGCGTCTTGTGGGGGATCTTCAGGGAAGGGTAGAGACTGGACATTTTCCAGGAAGTCAGCCCAGTGACTTATTGCCAAGACATCAATTCACCATGCATTTCAAAGGCCATGTGATGCTGTTACAGTTTGATCCCGATCAGACACAACTGAGCAATTTCTGAAAAGCTACCAGCTTCGTTTGGACACTTACTGGTGAATATTAGACATATCTCTTTATGTTTGGAAGTGAGATGTATCTCCTGAATTCTTGGTCTGAATATTTCTACTTTCAAATTCTTGTCAGGATTCTGTCTTTGTTGCCTCACAAACTGTTTATATTGTAGCTAAATTTATTTTCCACTTGTAGTTTCCTACCCATTGCTTTCCTTTTGTAGGAAGATGAATGTGATGTTTTATTGTTTTTTCCACATGCCTGGCAATCATGTCCTCACTGGTCCCCCAAACCAAATCAGCTATATGTGCAAATGGTCACCAAATCTCTAGACTCATGGGGACCTTAAGTCAAAGGTCTATGACCAAGATTCACCACTTCCCTTAGAATCCCTCTCCTCAATGCATTCAGAGGGGTTCTTCTCTTTCAGCTCAGGCAGGTCCCCCCATGGCTCCAACCCCTTCAGTGTGGCCTCACACCTGTTTGCTCAACACCCAAGCCCCTCCCATCCCTAGGGGTCCTTCCTGCTCTGGCCTGCACGCTCCCCCACCCACCTCACTATTCTGCCCCTTGTCCCCTGACCCAGTCTCATCCATCCTTTGTCCTTGGACTCCCTGAACTCATTCCTTCCCATGTTCTCCACACCAGGTTCTCTCAGAAGGAGATGGGTTTCCCCTGGAGATCATGGTAGATGCCCATATTCTGGCCACATTGTGCATCTGTTGAAAGCAGGGCAGACACAAAGTATAACACATTGTGATCTATAGTTCTCTACTGGTCTTCTACTGATGTTGAATACTGTAGCTTTATAATAGGTCTTCAAGTTCAAGTGTCAGTCTTCTAACTTTGCTCTTCCCCTGCAATATTATGCTGCTAATTTGGATCTTTTCCCTCTCTGCATAAACTTTAGAATCAATTCCTCAGTATTTACAAAATATTTTGCTGGGATTTAAGGGATCCATTGAATCTGCACATCCAATTTGGAAGAACTGACATCGTAAAGTAATGAGCTTTCTCACCAATGAATATAGAATATCTGTCCATTTTTTTAGTTTTTCTTTCATTTCATTCATCAGAATTGTTTTATTTTCCTTATATAGGTCTTGCACATATTACGTTTGATTTATACCTAAGAATGTCCCCTTTTTCGGTGCTACAATAAATTGTCTATATTTCACACTCCACTTGCTCAATGCTAGTTAACAGGTAAGCATGTGATTTTCTTCTGTATTAAGTGTCCATTCTGAAACTGTGTTGTAATTGCTTATTAGTTTTGATATTTTTTCTTTTCATGTCAATTCTTTTTGTTTTCTACATAAATGATCATGTCACCTAAGAATAATATAGTTTATTTCCGCTTCTTGATCTGTATGCCTCTAGAAGAATGGTTTTGGGTGAATATAGGTGCATTTATGGAGATGATTATATTTTTAATTTATTCTTTTATAGAGTGAATTATAATGACTAACTTTCAAATGGTTCACAAACTTGAAGTGTCCAAAATGACCACCTTTGATGCATTGAGGACTTTTTAAAGATTTATTTATTTATTTTGAGAGAGAGAGAGAGAGGTGGGGCAGAGGGAGAGAATCCTCAACCAGAATGTCGTGTGAAGCCCAACATGGGGCACAATCTCATGATCCATGAGATCATGACCTGAGCCAAAACCAAGAGTCAGACGCTTTTCCAAAGGAGCCACCCAGGTGCCCCTTTGATACATTGTTAGATTAAATTTGCAGATATTTGGTTATATTTTGGTCCCTATGTCTATGAAGCATATTGATTCTTAATTTTCTTTATTTTGAAATTTTTATCTGGTCATATCTCAGAGAAAAAACTAGATGTATGACATATATTCAACGTTCTTCCTACTTCCTCAGTATCTCTGTAATATTTTCATTATTTCCTCCCTCATGCTTGATAAAATTCTCTAGCGAAGCCCTCTGGGCCTGAAGTTTTCATTGTGGGAAGGTGTCACTGAAAGCCACGAACAATTTCAATCTAAGTGCTGGCAAGCCTGAGTTAAAGTGATGCCTCATTCCTTGAACTAAATCTACTGAGCATAAATTATTCCTGGGGCTGCGTTGTACTTGGCTGTAACTTTCCTATAAGATTAATATCATTGTGGATATAAAATAAACTGGCAATTTAAGTTTCAGAATTGTTTAGTAATTTTTAATGCAGGTGGTGTATTTTAAAACAGAAAGAGTAGGGGCGCCTGGGTAGCGCAGTCGTTAAGCGTCTGCCTTCGGCTCAGGGCCTGATTCCAGCTTTCAGGGATTGAGCCCCGCATCAGGCTCCTCCGCTGGGAGCCTGCTTCTTCCTCTCCCACTCCCCCTGCTTGTGTTCCTTCTCTCGCTGGCTGTCTCTATGTCAAATAAATAAATAAAAATCTATAAAAAAAACCCAGAAAGAGTAGAAACCACCCAAATATAATATCAAGTATTGCACAAACTCATTTAGTGGCGGGGGGACCAAATAGAATATATACTGTTATGCTATCCTGTGTCTCTCGATATTTCCCTGGGAGCCCATTGTAGTCAGGGACCGTAATGCTCAGGTCACACAGTTTCCAGGCCGAATTACAAACCTATATCCACCGGTCACGTATTGTCCCCCACTGTGTCTCCCAGCATGCATTGTGCCACAGCACACTCGAAAGAATGAATTGGAAATTTGAAAACACAAATGATACCAGTTTACATAAGTCACTATAAAATATTGGAATTAATGAAAAAGATCAGAATGAAATAACAACTGAAATGATAGGAGATAAAGGGCTCAGGCACTTATGGAATATTTCATCACGAGCACATGGAATTCATAACTAGCAGCAAGGGTCCCTGAGGGTGCCCCACCTGGACACATTTTCCCAGGCATTCCCAAGCCACCAGGGTCCTATTCACTTTCCTATGGGGGCAGGTCTGGGTGGGATCTGCAGCCAGAGGAGAATGGTGGGGTTGATAGGTTGGACATGTGAGAAGCACCAGGATCCCAGGAGCCCCTCACATGCAGAAAGTAGAAAGAACAGCACCAGTTCTGGGTCCTGTGTGGTCCTGCATGAGTCAGGGAGGAGCTTCCTCTGGGCGGGGCTCGTATCTCTGAGGGGATGCTGATGCAGGCTGACCGGGTCACTCTAGAAATGTGTGTGTCCCCTATGGTGTATCTAGTGACTCCACTGCTATCCTCCAGAGAGGGTCAGGGAACCAGCACTGGGAGCTCAGGAGCTCTACCCTGTTTGGGCATCTGATCCACAGTCCATGCTGCATCATATCTGATCCCCCACATTCCATAATCCTCACACAACCCAGTCTTAGCCCCAATTTTCCCTGATGGTCAAGGTCAATTTTTCCTAAGATAAAATGGATTATTTTTTAAAGATTTTATGTATTTGACAGAGAGAGAGAGCAAGAGAGCACAAGTGTGGGGGGGAGGCTCAGAGAGAGAGGGAGAAGTAAGTTACCCACTGAGCAGGGATCCCCATGCAGTGCTAGATACCAGAACTCCAAAATCATAACTTGAGCCAAAGGCAGACACTTAACTGCCACCCAGGCTCCCAGATAACATGGATTCTAGTAGCTCATATTTTGAGTCATTTGTGCAAATATTAGCTATGTTCATAAATGAGATCTTCCTCTAATTTTCACATCAGATACTCTTCTTTTGGGTTGTGTTCCCTCCATTGATTTGCTAGAATGCAACACATCCTCTGTTTTAATATATATATTATAAACCACTTCTTTTCTACAAACACTTAAACACTGTGGAGGGCAGAATGAGCCCATTCTGACCTAGGACCTTCGAAGACAGGTCAGAAGGTTACAGAAAGAATCAATGACAACCACCTGTACCCAGATAGCAGGAGAAAAACCAGAGCCAATGCCCTTCCTCACCGCCCTAACCGCGCACCTACCTCAATGAGGAGTTAAAGAGAAGAATCCAGGCCATGGTGGAGAAGCCCCAGAGCTCTGCTTGCTGAGGCCTATTTGCTGGCATGGAGACAGTCCCTACCGCTGTGTGTCCTTTGCCCAGGGACCATTGCAGCTGGAGTTCATAAAGCAAATGTATTTTTGTTATGTGATGGTCCTGTCCATCTATCTTTCCAAGAAAATCAGGTCTAGACAATTTACTCTGTGATGCAGTGGAGGACAAAATATGAGGCATGTGTGAATCTGAGCTGAGGGCTCTTTTGGCCTGGGGGGGGCAGGTGCAGGAAAGTCACACACAATGAGGACCCTGCTTTTCCAAATGTGCAAAGGTCAGTGATAGATTTTGCTGGTCTTCCTGGCCCAGACCCTGAGCCCTCAGGAGAAGTCCACCTGCGCCCCCTGCTGGTGTGGGGTTGAGCTATACCTTTTTCCAGGTCCCCAGCCCCCTCAGCTAGACAACTAACTGAAACATTTATGTTATGAGATATTTCAGGATCACCTGATATTTCAGTTTCCTTCTGCCTGGCCCCTGGCTTCACGACTGGGACATAATGCACTTGAACCAAGCTCAAGGCTTAAAGTCCCCCAGAGAAGCCCACTGGTTCAACCCTGGTAATAATTCTACTTGAGTTACCCTTACAAGCAGGCTTATTTGGATATTGTTGTTGTTGTCAGGGTCTCCTGCTGGTTCACCTGCCCCCGTGGTATGTATTTTGTCTTTATCGCTGTCTTTGCTGTGAGAATATCATGTTTTTTGTCCTTGAAAACTTCAATAGGTTCTCACTTATTCTTGAATATTACCCTCACAAAAGTCATTTTGTATTGGCTCCCTGATACATTTAGGGTATTTTTAGCCTACTTTTACAATTTTCTCAGTAAAAGGAATGATATTAAATAATATTACTATAAATGGCCTATAATATTGATATGATACCAACCACTGACAACCAACTCCTCTGTTCCACAGACACTTACTTCTTCCTGAATGGACAACTGATAACACTTTCAAGAATGTGGTCTAGTAATTATATATATATA
>NW_024426874.1:85957-106037 GCF_017311325.1 Ursus maritimus
ATACATTTATGTGTATTTCATATATATATATACACATATATATATACACATATATATATATACATGTATACATGTGTGTGTGTGTGTATATATATAAAACATAACATAATTATGCTTTTTGTGTAGTTCCAGCGCTCCATGACTGTCTTTCACATATAAACTATAATCAATATTTGTTTGAAAAGCATGGACATGTTCTAATTTTGATTCATAGTTTGTCATTATTCCATAGGATAATTTACCATAATTTGGCCACTTTTCCATGGAGAAATATTCATGTTGATCTCAATTGTTGTTATTGTAACATCTCTAAACTAGATATGCCTGGATATTCATTTTGGAGTGTATTAGTTAGATACTTTTCATTCATAATTGACTTCTAAAAATGTAACACGAATGCAAACCATATATATATTTAGTATTTGGTAAAAATTTTAAATTTATGCTCCAAAACTGATTCACCAACTTATACCCTCACCAAAAACGTATGGAGTTCCTACTCAGCACACTTATTACAGAGGATAAAATCAATGTTAATATTTACCAATTTTATCACTGAGAAATAATTTCATTGTTAAGTTGTATTTCTCCACTTTTGAGTGACCTTTCCTATGTTTATATATATTGATTTTAGGTATATTCTTTTTCTAGGGCTGCCGTAACACAGTACCACAGACTGAGTGACTTAAAACAGTAGAAATGCATTTCTGCTGTTCTCACACAGCCCCAAGGTCTGCAGAGCTGGCCGTGTTCCCTCTGAAACCTGCAGAGGCATTCTTCTTGCCTCTCCACAGCCATGAGAGGTATGCGGGTCAGTGTGGGCATTCGCCGGCTGCAGCTGCAGACCCACAGTCTCTGCCTCCACCTCCCCACAGTGCCCGTCCTGTCTCCGTCTGGCTGTCTTGTTACAAGCACACCAGCCATGTTGGGTTAGGAGGCCACCCCACCCCATTATCGCCTCACCTTTACTAATTACATCTGCGACAACCCCATTTCCAAACAAAGTCACATTCTTAGCTCCTAAGGGCTACGATGTCAATATATGCTCTTTGAGAGGATCCAATTTCATCCAGGGTATTAGGGAAGAAGAATCCTTTCCAAAAGTATAAATGTATGCAATATACTTGCACTGCACAGAAATCATACCTCTTGAAAACACCTCCACAATTAAGAAGACAGGAAACTACACAAGATTCCTACCATATTAACGCATGAGATAGATCACACAACAACTTCTCAGGTCCTGTAAATGAAAACAAATGAATACATAAATGCACAAACAAACCAGAGACCCGGACGGCCTTGCTCCCACACTAACTCCATAAATCATGAGCTTCAGTCGGAAGAAAAGTCAGTTCCAAAATATCTATGGGAAACAGAAGGGGAAGCTAGCAGTGGCCTGAACCATCATGAAGGAGAAAGTTCCCTGAGTGTGAAGACATGGGACAGCGAGGGGGAGACCCGAGCCCCAACCACAGGACGGGCATCCAGGGCGACCAGGGAGACTGGAGGTCTCAGAGGCAGTGCTGTGGGCAGATGGGGTGAGAACCTCAGGATTGGAGCCCTGGGAACACCACAGTGATGGGAAAAGAGGGGAAGGAGACATTTAGCATCGGCCAGTCACAGGAAAATAGCAAAACAGGAGGGAGACACAGCCCAACTCCCATGACAAGTAAAACAAAATAACTAGAAAAAAATTTTTAATTAACACGTAATATTATTTTTCAAACAGAATAAAACAACCACTGGCTAAATTATTTATTTTTAAGAAACCCCACCCACAAAAAACTTGATAAGGGATATTTGATATCAGAAAATAAAAATGAAAAATATTGAAACCCTTGAATATTTTATAGACCACTATGGAAACACAGATCATGAACATTTCAACTTCCTATGCATTTAAATTGGAAGCGTCCAGATAAATCAGCAAGTTCTCCTCGCAAGGGTGACATGTACATACATGACGTTATCCGCATATTTACAGACGGTGGCGCTGACGTCCCCACAGCAGTGCACACGCTGCTCCTGCCAGTGAATGGAGCAACTGCAATGGCGCCTGTTCTGTGGTTCAGTACCTGTGAAATGTGCACAGTAGGGAGCTGACTGCAGACGGGAAGGAACTAGGGGCCACAAAGTGGGGAGTCTGGGGGGGACATTGGTCTGACTGCTGGTGCATTGGGGGTTTCTCAGCAAGTGATGGAATTTTGTCAGTTTGATCATGGGGCTGGTGGCCAAAACTCCTACATATACGTAAAGTCACTGCATATTTATTATTATTTTTAATTTACCCCAAACCGTGGTGCATGTGCAGGTGGGCACTAACCCTCACCTAGGTGAGCTCCCAGGACACCTGTGCTGGCTCAGGCGACAGCATAGTCTGTGTGTCAATCCTCCCTCCTCCAGGTCAGGTCCTCCCACCAGGACTCTCTCCTACAGAAGCCTCCCCAGAAGCTTCTCAAGAAAAGAGACTCAGAGAAAAGACCTGCTGTTGGAGGGATTTTTATCTCACTTCCTCCTTATCTGAGATGCTGTGGGTAACGGTAGCTGCTCCCACCACCATGAGCTGTAGCACAGAAATAGTCAGCCTTGTCCTCAGCCTGCAGCCCGGAGATGAGCAGAAGCCCTGCATTGGCCAAGGCATCTTTGGAGCCAGAGAAGCGTCTGGGGACCCCAGAGCCCTGGTGCGTATCTGAGTCTGAGTAGAACCTCAGCAGATACCAGGGAGGGCTCCCTGGCTGCTGCTGGAACCAGTGTGTTTGGTAGCTGCCCACACTGAATCCAGTGCTGAAGGTGCAGGTGAGTCTGGCGGATGATCCCAGAGATGCAGAGGGAGGGCGGCTGGGTCAACACAGGCTGTGACAGGGAACCTGCCAACACAGTGTGGTTAATGGGACAAGAAACAGGGAGAAATTTATCAAGATGCTGACTTAGGAAGAGTGACTTTGAGAGCTGCCAGTTTCTCCGAGGCCTGTCCCTACCTGTACAATAGGAGAGGAGCACGAGGAGGACAGGGGTCCAGGCCATGGTGACACAGACACTGGTCCCCACAGTGGGCTGGGCTGACCCAGGCCTCCTTTTCTCCTCCACCCTCTGCCCCAGGAGGGGCTGTCCATGCAAATGGCCTCCACCCAGTGACTGCCCAGCCCCTCCCTGAGCCCTGGTGCTGGAGCTCAGCCCACACCACACACTGAGGAGGATGGGGTTGGCTTCAGCCCTGGGGAGAGCCCTGGGAGGAAGCACCTGCTGAGACCACACACAGCTCCCTGCTCAGGGGACTCTGCCCTGGCTGAGAGGACATAGCTGCTGAGTCCCCATCAGGGAGCACAGACCCCAATCCCAGGCCAAGTTCCCTTCAGTGAAAGTTCCTCAAGGATCAGCCAAGTAGGGACCACAGGGCAGTCCCACAGCGACCCCTCTTGAACATGGTCACAGTGGTCTCTGTGTCCCAAAGCCCCGGGAGCCCAGGTGATTTCTGCAGCTCACCACATCCCTGTGGATACACACATCCGTGGACCAAGTCTTAGGGCATGTTTCCCCTGCTGTCTGAATGTACATCATTCCCAACAAACCTTAGGCAGCCCCAATGGCATGAGGCAAAGAAGTATGTAACATTAATTGATATGATAATCTTTGCCTGTTTCCAGACTCAAAGGGTAACTAACTTTTCTTAGGCTTCTCTAATCCCAAAGAACACAATCTGCATTCAGATGTACAATATAAATGGAGATAAAGCCCATATGATAACATGCCCGGTTCACAGCTCTCATGGCCTGTTGCAAAGTTGCTATGTGTCGTTCTCAGTGAAGGTGCTGGAAGTTGCCCATCATGCTACTGGGTTCTGCACTGTCCTGTAGAGGCTCCCTGCAAAACTATTGCTCGGGGCTATATCAACGCTTATTATTATTATTATTTGTGTGTGTGTGTGTGTGTGTGTGTGTGTGTGTGTGTGTGTGTGTGTGAAACTGCAAATCCTCTTCAGATTTCTTTTAGCACTAAAAGCAGCTACGAATGTAAATATTTCATGAAAGCCAAGTTCTGTAAAGAGAACTTTCCAATGTTGGGGAGACCCGTACTATGTTTCTGATCTTTGTGCTCGTTTACAGTAATTTCTCACTCCAGGAGGAGCCCTGTTCCATGGGAGATGGAAATGTGTGCATATGTAATTACAGGACTTTCTAGACAAAGCTGGATGACCCAGCTGTGCATCAGGGCAGCTGTGTCACTGGGCAGGGGACAGTGGGGCTGCTTTGCAGAAATCGTAAGGGCTGTTTCTGAGAAACGCATAGAAAGAGAATGTTGTAAGTAAATACTCACTCAGTGGCCTAATGTTTCCCAGAGTTCACTGCTGGTTCACACCTGATAAAAGTCTCCATCCTTACAGTGAGACTAATGTTGGTGTTGCTGTATTACGAGTCTCCTGGAACTTCCCATAACCCCCAGGGCACAGGCCCTGGCATTTGATGTCTGCATTGGTCATGAGACTAAAATACTTTCAACAAAAATGTGTCCACTGTTCACACTTCCCACTAGAGATTATCATTTTCCTTTTACAGTTAACCTGGGAATTCAGTATGTCTTGTATCTCTCTGATATACTTAGGATTCATTTTCCTTTTTATTAGTCTGGTTTTGTAGGTATTCTCAGTATGAGGATGGAAATAAATCCTTACACTGTAGAAGGGACCTCCCTCTTCTTAGAACTTCTTTCTCCACTCCTACATCAAGGGGCTCCCAGAACAAGGCATCCCACCCAGATTGAGGCTTCATCGTGTTCATTTGGTAAATGCCTTCATCGATTCACAGTAATAAAACTACTGCATTTTCTCGAATTTTTTTCTGTAATATGAGGGCCTTCTTTGACAATGAAGGTTGGATTCCTAGGTTCTGTTCTCTAAAATACTGTGATGCATTTCAGCAACATTTCAACCAAAGAGTCAGAGGAAAACCAAAGAGAGAGAAAAAAAAATCTATGACACATGAGAGTAAACCTTACTGGCCTCACCTCAGCTGACTACATCTGCAGCAACCCCATGTCCACATAAGATCACATTCTGAAATACAAGATTTTTTAGAACTTTCATCACATGAATTGATGAAGATACAGTTCAACCCATAAAAATTAACAACCATTGTTTATTCAGATTGTCTTAGTTTTCTCTGATGTCCCTTTGCTGTTCTAAGATTCTCTGTGGCATTTAGTTGTGATGGCTCCATAAGCTTATCTCACTGTGACAATTTCTCAGACTCTCCTTGTTTGGGTGAAATGTCCACATTTCATGAGCAGGAATCATGTCCGACACCCTTCATGCTAAGTGTTTGCACCTGTTACTTGAAATCTCTGTGCCGGAATGTGTCTCTTCTTCCTCCGTTTATTCATTTGTTCAAACAGTGAACAATATGGACCATGGAGAGCTATTTTAGACTTTGAGTTATAAACTAATACCATTACATTTATTGGTTGCTCACATCTTTCCAGTTTTACACAATGGAAGCATTTTAAGTTGGCTCATGAGCTCCTTGACACACCCTGTCATGTGTGTGTGTGTGTCTGTGTGTGTGTGTGTGTGTGCTGGGTGTGCTGATGTGCTTGTGTTTGACTTGAAAGGATTCTTCACTTTCTGACACTAGAAGGTGCTCCACACTCACCCTGTGGAATTCCTGGTCTGGAGATTAAGATTTCTCCAAAGAAGCCCACGTGTCCTCCGGGAGAATGGTATTAGAGAGCGGTATTTGGGACAGTGCACCTCATGGCTACGGGGCATCTCTGCTTGTTCTCCCGCTCAGCTGACAGACCTAGGACTTCTATATGAGTCAACTAACCCGGGAACATGCACAGAGCGGTGACTGTTTCCACAGGTGATTATCTGTCTCCGTCAAACGACACAGGATTCCAAGCTGCCAGCTCCAGCTCTAACCCATGACCACACGCTTCACTCAAGCCTCCTTCCCTGGTTATGTCTGTGAACTTCCATTCCTAACGTGAGAAATCTGGCTCCACCACCACCAATCCACTGACTTGATTGTTCGATTCCAGGATGCAGTGCAGCCCCGTCAACATAATCTGCCCTTTCCCCACGGGACACGAGCTTACCTACTAGAGCACAGAGCTCACACGCAGTCTCTTGTGACTTTACACTGACGGGCTCCACTCATGTTCACCATCACTCAGCTCAGCCGTGTCCCCCGAGCACTGCACTGAGCTGAGCTCACACGTCTGTGTTGTAGGTACGTGGGTTTGTCACAGTCCTCATCCCATACCAGGACCCAAACATCCCAAATGAGTTGTACCTGCACACTTTGGGTTCTGTCGTGTGACTGTAAAGTGTTCAGTGACTCTGACAGTGTCATAGTGTCATTTCAGTGCTGTGACAGCGTCTTATCGAATCATTCTGTTGCTCAGAAACATTTTCCTTTGTTCACATGATCAACTCTGTTGTCTCTTTTATCCTCCAAGAAACTGCAGATGTTTGCACTCTCTCCAGAGTGTTCGCTGCTTCCCATATGTGATGTAACTTTAACCATACTATGTATTATATCCCTCTTTATAAATGTGCTGCCTATTTGCTGGGATCTCCAATCAGTTCCATGTTTTAGTGATTAGATATAAACCTGGAGTAAATCTCTGTGGAAAGAATTCTGGTTGCTATCAGTTTTTAGTGATGAGCAATGAAACTGTTATAAACATTCACGTGCACTTTTTTTCTATAGACAAAGTTTGGGGATTTTTAAAATACTTTTACAATTCTAAGTGAGCATCTATTTCTCAAAGAATCAGAAATAAGACAAAACTAGGCAGCAGTACAGTTTATAAACAAGTAGATAATAATTTCTGATGCTACAGGACTGAGTTATTCTTCAAACACCACATGGGGAGTGCTGAGGTCCCATGATATGCTCAGAGACAAAACAAAATGTTTTATATATTTGAAGAGCAGAAGGGAAAAAATAATATGGTTCAGCCTAGAAGTAAAATACCCCAGCTGATGAAACAAGAAATTTCTGTTCACATGGAGACTCTTTATTGAGGAATGGGCTGCTCTGAGTGACTCTGAGGACAGAAGTGACAGGAGAGCCTTGCTCCCTGTCGATGCCCCTGATGGACCTGGGCCCAGGGCGTCAGCAAAGGAATAAGGAGCATCACAGGCTAAGCTGAGCAGGAACTGCTGGCATGTGTCCCCCTCTACAGATGAGCAAGTGGGTTTTTGTCTCACTTCCCCTCAGGCTTGGAGCACTGTGTGACCTTTGAGACTGCTGTCCCATGATGCACAGTAATAATCCGCCTCGTCCTCAGCCTGGAGCCCAGTGATGGTCAGGGTGGCTGAGCTGCCAGACTTGGAGCCAGAGAATCGATCTGGGATCCCCGATGGTCGGTTGTTATTACCATAGATGATGGTTCTGGGGGCGGTTCCTGGGAGCTGTTGGTACCAGCTCACATAATATCCACCCCCGATGTTGGAACTGCTTCCAGTGCAGGAGATGGTGACCTTCTGGCCCAGGGCCCCAGACACGGAGGATGGCTGAGTCAGCACAGACTGGGCCCAGGACCCTGCAAGGGGGAGAGACACAGAGAGAGTGATGCTGGGGTGTGCAGAGAAGAGGAGGATGCAGAACCCACATGTCCTCCCAGGATTCCTTTACTTGTTCCTGCATCCAGTCACCTGTGCAGTGAGCGAGGAGGGTGAGGAGGAGAGGGGACCAGGCCATGGTGCAGGTCATCCCTGGTCCTGACTTCTGTGCCAAACAGCTGAGCAGAGCCTCCCCTCATCTCCCCCTTCCCCTCTTCATCCTCTGAGAGAGGGAGGGCCTGTCCATGCAAATGAGACCCCAGCTCTCTGACCCCTCCCTGGCCCTGGGTCAGGTCCCTCTGCCTGAGGAGGGCAGGGGCATGGGCAGGGGAGGGGCTGTGTGGGGGCAGGGGGTGGGGAGGTCAGAGCTGCAAGCCCTGAGCAGAGGGCGCAGGTGGCAGGTCCCAGCTCTGATCACCACTAACTCCTCAGAAATGACACCCAGCATGCCCTGGTGGCCAGTACTTGACACACCTTTGTGTGACATGGTGACCAGAGCCCATCAGAGACAGTGACTACATCCTTGAAGCTCTGTCCACTGTTTCCTGCATGAGGAACAGGCAGCTCTCTCCTTACGTGTCCTCCCATCACCTCAGTGCAGACTTTATGGTCTACTCAGACTCCTCAGGTGAGTCTGTCCATGGTGATCTTGGCTGTTCAGGGGTCAGGACTGAGGCTGCGTCTCTACGGAAACTCATTTTAGATCAGAACCAAGTCCAGAGCCATGGTGATTCCGCATGGACAAATGATCTAGTCTATGAAGGACACTGTGCACTTTCTTCTTATGTGACTCCCCCCTGGTTTCCAGATCTGCCCTTGCTCTGACGTTCCCACAGCTCTGAGGAGACAGGGAATGGTTCTCTGCAGGTTGTGGGTAGAAGCCCTCGTGGGCCTTCCTAGAGGGAAACACGCTGTAAATCTTGGTCATCTGTCAGTGTTTCCACCTGCTTGAAACAGCAGTTCTCTGCACCCTGTGGGCAGAGATTCTCTCCGAAGATCTGTCCTCGCAGCACAGACACAGTCTGCAGGAGCCCTGGCACGTGGGGCTCTGTGTGGCACTGACCTCAGAGCACAAAGGGCAATCCTGACAGAAATTCTAGGAGAAAAGGAGTAACAACTGCAGATGCTCTGACCGGATCCAGTGACAGTGGTTATGTATTCGTCACCACTGAGCCCAATGTGCATTTAAAATGGATTTGTGTTATTTTATGCAAAGTCCTCCTCAATAAGATTGATTGAAAGTAAAGGATAAAGTCCTGTGAAGATACAGGTGCAATCACGGGTATCCTTTTCCCACATATGTACTTACTGCAGAGGGAATAAGCTTAGTGTTTGGTCTAAAACCATGGACACAACAACAATGGGAAAGGGATGCTTTCTGTTCTTCGTTGAACAGAGAAGTCTGTAAACTTTTTCTAAAATCACTTTTTTTTTAAATCATAAATCTTGTGTCCTGGGTCTGGAGCTACAGCTAGGAAGCTGGGTATGCTGCCCAGTGAAACCTCATGAGGGGCTTGTTCCTATAAACCTCAGAGCCGTCTCAGTGAAGGAATTTCCACACCCAGTCAGAGCTTCCAAGACAGAGGGGTTTGAGGTCAGACCACGCTCTGTTGTGTGCACAGCTCTCGTCCCTGTACCTTGTGTCCAGCATGTCCAGATAGAGCAAGTGCTCCTTCCACCACCCATGAGCAGAGCAAGGAATTGCTATTACCCAAGGCCACCTGGACCCAGAGGATTCTGTTAGAGGTCCCACATGTGAGTGGTGGAGACGTGGAGATAAAGGGGGTTGTGTAACTGATATCACAGGCCCTGTGGCCCTGGCCTGGGACAGACTTTCCAGCAGAAGTCCAGCCAACTGGAGGTGTCACCAGGGTGACTGAGGGAGTGACATCCAGGATCGAGAGCCTGGGAGGATGTGTCTCCTGTCCCCATCACCAGGCTATTTCCCCAGAATCAATGTACTGACCAGCCTCAGGCACACACTAGAGCCCAGAGATAGTCCAGAGCTGAGCTGCCCACAGCAACAGAGATTCCCTCCATGACTCCTGAGCATCAGCCTCGTCCCAGGAGAGCAGGTGTTCAGGACATGTCATGGCTCTCCTGGTGACAGGAACCTTGTTACCCTCAGTATCCCTGGTACTACTTGCTGGTAGGGATTCTGCCTCTTGGAGATTGTAATGCTGAGGATGGCTGGGAAGCCCAGGTTGACCCAGACTTCTGGAGCGAGAGAGAGACTTGGAAACTGTGGATCAAGGACACTGTGAGACAGGAGAAAGGAGAGAGGGGTACACACACACACACACACACACACACACACACACACACACACCCAGAATGAGAATGTTCTCCATGTACTATCACTATAGCTTTCCTTCAGAGGCCAAGCATGAGGGCAAGTGTCCCTCTGTCCCTCTTATGTTTTCCCATCCCCTGAGGTTTGATCTCCATGCAAACCCATTCCCAGAGCAGGCTCCCTGTAAGAACTTCCAGGGTCCTGGATCTTGGAGCTAAAGAAGGCCAGTGTCTGGAAGGTCACATCCCTCGCATGAAGAGGGATTCTACACAAGGAAGAGGAATTTGGTGAGATAGACTCTGGTAACACATCCTCAGAGTCAGAAGGTTGGGTTTGTGGAATGGAAGGCATCTGTCCATTTTCACCCCTCAAACAGCAATATCACAGCTGTGCAGTCTTCAGGTCATAGTTATCACAGGACAGGAGGTGACCATGCAGCCTCTTTTTCCTGCATCCTCACATCACAGCCATTCCTCTGTGCTCCATGTAACCCTGCTGTCTCCTTGTGGCGCCCATCAGAGGGCATCTTGGAAGGGGGCTAATGAGTGGGAGTTCATTGATGGAGGAAAAATGTGTGGCTAAGTTAGTGTCCTGATGGTTTTAGAAACAAATATTCTCAGCCACAAGAAAAACCGTTGGTATATGTTAAAGTATGAAGCCACTCTCTCCTTTGTCAACTATGTCAACACTGATCTTCTGTGGGTCCTCGGTCATTCTGAGGTTGAAAAATTAAATACACCAATAGCTTCTATGTGCCAACCCTCAAAGACTGAATGAACATTCATATTTTGGAAATATAATCATATGTTGACATATTACAGAGATCGACCGAGGCTGGTGGGAAGTGGGAATTACACTCCAGGTATGAGAGCAGGAAGCAGACGATGAAGGAAATTCATGCTGGTGCAATTTCTGCTACTTCTCCTCCCTAGAGGTAGACCCTGGAGACTGGAAGTGACAACAAGAACATTGTCACTTTTCTCTGAAATCCCAGTGTGGAGACTGTTCAGACCTGAAGATCCAGAGAGAGACTGAAGACCTGGGGGAGGCCGGAACAGAGAGAAGAACAGGGTGATTGTGGAGGGGGATGATGTCAGTGTGTTTGAAGAAGTTGTGACTATTTGTACCTGGTTCAGAGTAAGAGAAAATGACCAAGGTGCCTGTTAACATATGGACTCTAAACATACAATTTAAGACCAGGACTGGGATAAGCAGAACACTCTCTGGAATAGGAAAGGAGACAGAACAGAAGGGAGAGACTGAGGTTAATCACTTTCAAAGTGTTTATTCCTTTTCATTTATCCCAGAGCCTGGCACATGTGCAGTTGGGCTCTATCACCTCACCTGCAAGAGCTTCTGGGACACCTGTGCTGGCTCAGGCAGCAGCTTAGTCTGTGTGTCACTCCCTCAAGGACAGGTCTCCCTGCAGGGGATTCTCCCCTATAGGAACCTGCACAGAAGCTTCTCAACAGGAGACTCAGACAGAAGGTCTCTGGTTCCAGGACTTACTTCCTTGTGATCTGAGACACTGAGGAACAGTAGCTGCTCCCAACGCCATGAGCTGTAGCTCAGAAATAGTCAGCCTCATCCTCAGCCTGCAACTGCCAGATGAGCAGAAGCCCTGCTTTGGCCGAGGCATCTTTGGAGCCACAGAAGCAGCTGGGGACCCCGGAGCCCTGGTGCTTATTGCTGCTTATCTGAGTCTGAGTAGAACCTCAGCAGATACTGGGGAGAGCTCCCTGGCTGCTGCTGGAACCAGTATATGTCATAGCTGCCAACACGGAAGTGACTGCTCAGGGCGCAGGTGAGTCTGGGGGATGATCCCAGAGATGCAGAGAGGGAGGGCAGCTGGGTCAGCACAAGGTGTGACAGGGAACCTGCAAACACAGACCCTCATGGGTGATGGACAGGTGTCAGAGTATTACCTTTCAATATCTGAGCCCGAGGGACTGATGGAGCCTGAGAACGGGGACCCACTACCCAAGTCCTGACCCTACGTGTACCTTGATAGAGGAGCATAAGGACAGGAATCCCGGCCTCTTGACCCAGCCCCTGCTCCTCACAAATGGCCAGGCTGCCCCAGGCCTCCTTTTCTCCTCCACCCTCTGCCACTGGAGGGACTGTCCCTGCAAATGGGCTCCATCCAGTGACCTCCCAGCCCTTCCCTGAGCCCTGGTGCTGGACCTCAGCTCACACCATGCACTGAGGAGGATGGGGGTTGGCTTCAGCCCTGGGGAGAGCCCTGGGAGGAAGCACCTGCTGAGACCACACACAACTCCCTGCTCAGGGGACTCTTCCAGGGCTGAGAGGACACAGCTGCTGAGTCCCCATCAGGGAGCACAGAGCCCAGCACACAGGCCCAGACTCTCTTGAGTAAGGGTGCTCTGAGCAGCCATGTAGGGACCACAGGGCAGTCCCACAGCGCCCCCTTCTGGTCACAACGCACCAATCTCAACATGGACCAAAGCCCTGAGAGCCCAGTGGCTTTCAGCAGCTCACCAGGTCCTTGTCTATTCTCACTAACATGTCTTATCTCTAGATACCATGGTTCTTATACACTGTACATGGTTACTCCAGTTTCTCACTCTCTAAAGGGACAGCTCTTTATGGAAAGGGCAAAAATGTACACAAATAATCAATTAGTGCTCACCATCCTCAGAGAATTTACTGCAAAAGGTGACTGTATCCTGTCAAACATCACTGATCAGAGGACAGGGAGCTGCTTTGAGGTGACTGGGGGCCATAGAAGGCTCAGTGCAGGGGGGACACTGGCCTGACTGTGGGTGGCTCTGGGGTTTCTCTGCAGGTGATGAAATGTAAATTTGATCTTGAAGGTGGTTCCTCAACTCAATAAATACCCTACAGACCACTGAATTGTACACCTGAAATCAGTGCATGACATGCAAATTATCTTAATACATTTGTTTTGGTTCTAGAAAAAAGCAGCAGGAGAGGAAGCTACTGTCACTGATCCTGTAATGTTGTTCTGTGCTCACACAGTCAGACCTTCAGACCCTCCAGGGTCTCCAGGGTCTCCCTGTGTGTTTGTCACAGGCATTCATGGGAGTGGCCCTGGGGAACAGGGGCAGGTTGTGTCTCAGGTCCCCATGGGCCTGTAGCACGGTGTCATTGTTGATGCCGTCATCCCAGGTTGAATGGTAACACTCAGCCTCGTCCTCAGGCTGCAGGCCCAAGACGGTCAGAGAGGCCATGTTCCCAGCGTCAGAGCCAGAGACCCGAGCTGGGGTCCCTGAGGGCCTAGTGCTTCTGAGCATCAGCGTGTTGGGGGCACCCTGAGGCATCTGTGGCTACCAGCCCACGTAACGTGCTCCAGCATCCTTGCTGTTTCCAGGGCAGGGGGAGTGACCTTCTGTCCCACAGACCCTGTCATGGAGGCTTCCTGTTTCCACGCAGACTGGGCCCAGGACCCAGCGCCCGAGCAGCGCAGACACGCACGGGTGAGTCTCCAATGATTGTCTACAAGGAGTTCTCAAAAAGAGGCAAGAAATAGCCTGGGGCCACCCTGATCAGTCCCCCTACTTCCCAGAGCCAATCACCTGAGCAGAGAGTGAGGAGAGTGAGGAGGAGTGGGGTCCAGGCCATGGTGGAGATGCCCCAGGCTCTGATTTTGAGCCCACAGGTGAGAAGCCTGCACAAAACCTCTCTTACACTCTCCCCTCCTGGGAGAGCAGAGAAGAAGACTTCATGAAAATCACTCCCTCCCCTGGGGTCTCTGGGCCTGAATCTGGGGAAAGTGGAGTGTGGGGGGGCTGGGGAGCCTCTCCTGGGCCCCAGTGAGCACAGAGCATAGGGCACAAGGTGGGGCTTCAGGCCTGAGTGCCGAGCTGAGACCACTCGCCCCAACAGACCCACAGGGACAGGCCCACAGCGCCCCCTGCTGTCTCAGAGTCCAGACTCACTGCTGACTGAGAGGGACATCCTGGAGCTGAGCACAGAGAGAGACACTCTGGACTTCAGCCTGCCTGGCTCACCACCCATCCCCACACAGGGCAGGGCCCTCTCATTCCCCAGGGGCCCCTGCCTGTGCTGCAGGCGCCACCACACCTCAGTCATTACTTCAGAGACATGGCCTCCTCAGTATGAATCACCCTGTGCTCCTCCCACCACTTACCTAGTTGTGTTGTTGGGGCCACAGCTGAGTGACCCTCAGGAAGGATGTATCCTGCACCCAGTGAGCAGAAGTGCAGAGGGCACGCTGCTTCTTTACAGGCTCTATGGGGGAGGCTGGAGGGGACAGCCCATCTCCCTCTCATGTCAGGACACTCCCCACTGCAGGAGACCAGTCCCCATAACCCTATGCTCTCCCCTGATGTGACAGAATTCATTAATGACAATGTGCAGTGAATTCTTGAAGGAGAAACCAGAAGTATAAAGAAGTGAAATGTGGTTCTTTTGTGTCTCCTCTCTGGAAGCACCCACAGGAGACGGTCAAAAAAACAGCCTTCTCAGGACCCAGCCAGGAACCCCCAGCCCTGAGGGGAGACACCAGGAGTGAACGGGTCTCCTGTACCAAGCCCAGGGCTCAGCCACATGGCTCTGTACATTTGAGGACATGCAGAGGGATGGGAGTTTCAAGGACATCGTTCCGTCTCATGATCCAGAAATTCCTGGCGCCCTACATCCTCTGTGCTCAGTCTGAGATGTATTTTAATCAGTCACCAGATCCCTCTCTAGCCTTTCCATGTGCCAGACATGGTTGTACTTAGGCTGTAATATTAACACAATGATTTACCCCAGTGATTTTATCCAATCCATTCCTGCACTGATAATGGAAGTATATATGTGTATTTCTTTTTCTTTTTCTTTTTTTTAATTTTTAATTAATTAATTTATTTTTTTAAAGTTCCATGATTTATTACTTGTGTATAAGACCCAGGGCACCATGAAATATGTGCCCTCCTTTATACCCATCACCAGCATATCCCCTCCCCCGAAGCCCTCACTTTGTTTCCCAGAGTCCATAGTCTCTCATGGTTCATTCCCCCTTCTATTTACCACCCCTTTCTTCTTCCCTTTCTTCTCCTACTGATCTTCCTACTTCTTATGTTCCAGAAATGAGTGAAACCATATGATAATTGTCTTTCTCTACTTGACTTATTTCGCTTAGCATAATCTCCTCCAGTGCCGTCCATGTCGCAGCTAAGGTTGAGAATTTGTTCTTTTTGATGGCTGAGTAATATTCCATTGTATATATCGACCACACCTTCTTTTTTTATTATTATACTAATATACTTTTTTATTTTATTATGTTAGTCACCATACAGTACATCCCTGGTTTTTTATGTAAAGTTCGATGATTCATTAGTTGCGTATAACACCCAGTGCACCATGCAATACGTGCGCTCCTTACTACCCATCACCAGCCTATCCCATTCCCCCACTCCCTCCCCTCCAAAGCCCTCAGTTTGTTTCTCAGAATCCATAGTCTCTATGCTTCATTTCCCCTTCCGATTACCTCCCCTCCTTTCTTTATCCCTAAATTCCCCTACTGATCTTCCTAGTTCTTATGTCCCATAGATGAGAGAAACCATATGACAATTGTCTTTCTCTGCTTGACTTATTTCACTTAGCATTATCTCCTCCAGTGCCATCCATGTTGCAGCAAATGTTGAGAACTCGTTCTTTCTGATATCTGAGTAATATTCCATTGTATATATGGACCACAACTTCTTAATCCAGTCATCTGTTGAAGGGCATCTTGGCTCCTTCCACAATTTAGCTATTGTGGACAATGCTGCTATGAACATTGGGGTGCATATGGCCCTTCTCTTCACTACCCCACTTCATTGGGGTAAATACCCAGTAGTGCAATTGCTGGATCATAGGGTAGCTCAATTTTTAACTTTTTAAGGGACCTCCACACTGTTTTCCAGAGTGGCTGTACCAACTTGCATTCCCACCAACAATGTAGGAGGGATCGCATTTCTCCACATCCTCTCCAACATTTGTTGTTCCCTGTCTTGTGAATTTTGGCCATTCTAACTGGTGTAAGGTGGTCTTAGAGTGGGGTTTTTGTGGGGGGTTTTCTTGCATTATTTATTTATTTTTTCTTTTTTTTTTTTTACTTTAAAGTTTTTTTTAATTATATTATGTTAGTCAAGCTCAATACACAAGAAACAAATGAACAAATCATAAAATGGGCAGAAGATATGAACAGACACTTTTCCAATGAAGACATACAAATGGCTAACAGACACATGAAAAAATGTTCAAAATCATTAGCCATCAGGGAAATTCAAATGAAAACCACACTGAGGGGGAATGAAGCATGAGAGACTATGGATTCTGAGAAACAAACTGAGGGCTTCAGAAGGGAGTGGGGTGGGGGAATGGGATAGGCTGGTGATGGGTAGTAAGGAGGGCACGTATTGCATGGTGCATTGGGTGTTATACGCAACTAATGAATCATTGAACTTTACATCAGAAACCAGGGATGTACTGTATGTTGACTAACATAATATAATAAAAAAACATTAAAATAAAAAAAAAGAAAAAGAAAAAAAGAAGATGTGACGTGGAAGATGGTGTCTATTCTGTGTTTTCACTGAGATTTGTGTATATTGCCCTTTCCTTAAGGTTCAACTGACGTATTGGAAAACGCGTGTATAATCAGAGGTCACCATGTTAGTTTGATGTTGCCTTCTATCAACACAGACTTGGTTCTCACAACTACTTAGATAGAACCTCTCCTTATGCTTTCACTCACACTTCTGCAAGTACTTCCATCTTCATTACAGAAGATGTGAGTTGGAATATCTTTTCCAAAGGGTGTTCTTACTTGAGCATACAGCACGTTCCTTAGGTTTTCACACACACTTTTGGAAAATACATCCATCTTCATGAAGGTAGATGTGATTCGGAAGGGTGTCTCTACATGGTGCTCTTTCTTAGTGTTAAGCATATAGTGCTTCTCTTATAGTTCAACACAGATATTTGAAAAAGCTTCTCTCTTCATGCATCAGGGTGTTTGAAGTTGCATTCTCTATACAGAGGCTTGGTGCTTAGAGTTGAGTAAACGGCATTTCTTTACCCATTCCCTCACCCTTGAGCCAATGCTTCCAGCTTCATGAGAGAATATGTGAGTTGCAGATGGTTTTCTACGGAGTTCTTTCATAAAGTTAAGCATAGGATAATTTCCTTATGCTGAGAAACACACTTCTGAGAATGCTTCCAACTTCATGAAAGAAGACGGGCCTTGGAGGATGGATTCTATAAGGTCATTTCTTGAAGCTAAGTCTCTGCCACTTTTCTTATGCTTTCAGCACAACGTTGCGAAAGTTTCCGTCTTCATGACATAAGTTGTGGGTTGTAAGATGGTATCTACCCCGTGCTCTCATCTACTATTAAGTTTATGGCACTTTCCTTAAGGTTCAACACACAGGGAAGAAAACCCTGGTTGATTCATTCACCATGAGGTGGGTTCGATATTGTATTCTATCTACACAGACTTGGTTCTCAGAATTAAGTAGACGGCACTTTCTTTATGCGCTCACACAGTCTTGCCAAGGCTTCCATCTTCACAACAGAAGTTGTGAGTCGAGACATGGTGTCTATACAGTGTGCTTCTATAGAGGCCCATGAGGCCCACCGGACCACATCAATCTGAGACAGAATGAGACAGTTGGGTCATACTATGCTGTTACTATTCCATAGAGTATACTTGGGGATAAAATCAATGAAGTCATGGAGTACCAAACCATGTAGAAAAATATCCAAGTTCTCAGATAAGGAACTATCTCTGAGACCCCCTCCAATAACACAAGGGACCAAAAGTTGCGACCTGCACTGTATCAGACCCTTCCATTCCAAAGCCTCTACTGCACCTTACTTCAGCTTGAGGCAGTGACAGAAGGCAGGCCTCTGTCCATGTTTCATATAAATGGAATGAAGGACTGACAACCAGATGAGGTGAACTCTTCTGACATCCTCTTTCCCCTTCTTGCCCTTCCCCTCCTCCCTCCCTCCCTTTCTTCCTGGAAGCTGCAGCCTAAGGGTTGGGGAAGTTGGGGAAAGCCATTCAGTGGAGAGAAGCCCCAGGCTCTGACATTAACAGAAAGCTTTCTGCATTTGAATGATACGATTGAATGAGGTCCATTAGAATGGATCACCTGACCCTCCCTTCAGCCACTCCCCCATTTCGGCCCCCCCAACTGAAGTTCTCCAGTGGAATTGGGAATCTTGAACGTGCTTCTGAGCATTCAGGGCAGGAGAATGGGCAAGCCCCCCCCCAAGCCCCTGGGGACCTTCAACGGCCCCCCACGCCACAACCCTTGGTTCCACGCTCCCCCTCCCCCGGGCCCTCATCTTGGGGGCTGCCAGGCTCCTGGGGCCTAACCCTAACCCTAGATCAGCCCCTGAGGGGCCCCTACCTGGGGGCCTGCCGCAGCAACGCTGGGGATTGGGGACCCCCGAGCCCCAGCGCCAGACTCAGGCTGCTGCGGAGCCACCACCCGGGCCCATGGGGCGCCGCTGCGCATTCAAGGTGGGAGAACCGGCAGGGGTCCCTGAGCCCCCAGCGACCTTTGACCACCCCCCACGCCGAAACCCTGGGGCCCACGCTCCTCCTCCCCGGCGCCCTCGCCACAGACCACAGCGCAGTTCGCCACACTGCCTGTGGATCTGCAATCCCTGTCTCCTGGGGCCTAACCCTAACCATATGTTGGCCACGGAGGGGTCCTTCACCAGGGGCCTGGCACCGCAGTTCCCAGGACTGGGGACCCCTGAGCCCCAGCGCTGGAGTCAGCCTGCCGCTGCGCAGCCACCCGGCCCCTTGGGGGCCACCAAGCATTCAGGGCGGGAGGACCCGCAGGGCCCGGTGAGCGCCCGGAGACTTTCTTTTTTCTTTGTCATTTTTTTATTTTAATGTTTTTTTATTATATTATGCTAGTCACCATACAGTACATCCCTCCTTTCTGATGCAAAGTTCGATGATTCATTAGTTGCTTAAAACACCCAGTGCACCATGCAATACGTGCCCTCCTTACTACCCATCACCAGTCTATCCCATTCCCCCACCCACCTCCCCTCTGAAGCCCTCAGTTTGTTTCTCTCATGCTTCATTCCCCCTTCTGATTATCCCCCCTTTCTTTATCCCATTCTTTCCCTGCCGATCTTCCTAGTTCTTATGTTCCATAGATGAGAGAAATCATATGATAATTGTCTTTCTCTGATTGACTTATTTCACTTAGCATTATCTCCTCCAGTGCGGTCCATGTTGCAGCAAATGTTGAGAACTCGTTCTTTCTGATATCTGAGTAATATTCCATTGTATATATGGACCACAACTTCTTAATCCAGTCACCTGTTGAAGGGCATCTCGGTTCCTTCCATGATTTAGCTATTGTGGACAATGCTGCTATTCTGATGAGGAGAGGGTGCGGGGTTGTCCAGAGCCGAAATTATTGACCGGGACCCAGGCCATGCGCCCTTGTTTTATAGGGATCTTAGGGATGCGGGCTTCTTGATTTTTCAGCCTGCCTTCTGGGGGAGGGGCCTGCCACGCAGATACTCAGGCAACCCTGTTTGGGTAGCATCTCCATGTTGCCTGTGAGGGGGGATGGGGATAGGCACACTATTTCCAGGCTTTTGTTCTCTGGCGGCTTTCCCTGTCGGTTTGCTGTGCCTCTTCTGAGAGTCAGAGCAGCAGTGGCCAAATCTCAGCCTCTGTCTCAGAACAGAGGGATTGCGGACCATTCTCCACTGATGTTCTGGCCACTTTAACTCTGTTTCTGTTGGTGCTGCTCATCCCTGCAGCATCCCGGGATGTGCGCCCCACACCCAGCATCACAGCCCTCACTTCCAGGGCCAGTGTGTCTCTGTCCTTTATGTTTCTAATACTGCCAGCCGCCAGCTGCCCCTGCGTGCTCCCGGAGCTCCCGGTCTCAGTCTGGTTCCAGTGAGCGCACCAGAGTTCTGGTTTTCAGTCTGGTCGCGCCATTTTGCTGGCTTTAAAATGGGTAGCAGTCATGGGACTCCATCAGTGAAAGCAACCAAGGGCACATGTGGGTACATTTCTTCAGCCAACATCAACTGAGACCCCACTGTGGGCCACACTCCATATTAGACGCTGGGAACAAGTTGGCTCTATCCTCGAGGTTCCCAGTGCAGACGACACATGACAAGCTGCCCATAGAATGGCTCTGTCTTATTCATCCCTGTATCCCTTATGCTTCACACAGTGCCCAGCATATAGTAGGAGC
>NW_024426874.1:106047-107920 GCF_017311325.1 Ursus maritimus
TTCGGCCCCCCCAACTGAAGTTCTCCAGTGGAATTGGGAATCTTGAACGTGCTTCTGAGCATTCAGGGCAGGAGAATGGGCAAGCCCCCCCCCAAGCCCCTGGGGACCTTCAACGGCCCCCCACGCCACAACCCTTGGTTCCACGCTCCCCCTCCCCCGGGCCCTCATCTTGGGGGCTGCCAGGCTCCTGGGGCCTAACCCTAACCCTAGATCAGCCCCTGAGGGGCCCCTACCTGGGGGCCTGCCGCAGCAACGCTGGGGATTGGGGACCCCCGAGCCCCAGCGCCAGACTCAGGCTGCTGCGGAGCCACCACCCGGGCCCATGGGGCGCCGCTGCGCATTCAAGGTGGGAGAACCGGCAGGGGTCCCTGAGCCCCCAGCGACCTTTGACCACCCCCCACGCCGAAACCCTGGGGCCCACGCTCCTCCTCCCCGGCGCCCTCGCCACAGACCACAGCGCAGTTCGCCACACTGCCTGTGGATCTGCAATCCCTGTCTCCTGGGGCCTAACCCTAACCATATGTTGGCCACGGAGGGGTCCTTCACCAGGGGCCTGGCACCGCAGTTCCCAGGACTGGGGACCCCTGAGCCCCAGCGCTGGAGTCAGCCTGCCGCTGCGCAGCCACCCGGCCCCTTGGGGGCCACCAAGCATTCAGGGCGGGAGGACCCGCAGGGCCCGGTGAGCGCCCGGAGACTTTCTTTTTTCTTTGTCATTTTTTTTTATTTTAATGTTTTTTTATTATATTATGCTAGTCACCATACAGTACATCCCTCCTTTCTGATGCAAAGTTCGATGATTCATTAGTTGCTTAAAACACCCAGTGCACCATGCAATACGTGCCCTCCTTACTACCCATCACCAGTCTATCCCATTCCCCCACCCACCTCCCCTCTGAAGCCCTCAGTTTGTTTCTCTCATGCTTCATTCCCCCTTCTGATTATCCCCCCTTTCTTTATCCCATTCTTTCCCTGCCGATCTTCCTAGTTCTTATGTTCCATAGATGAGAGAAATCATATGATAATTGTCTTTCTCTGATTGACTTATTTCACTTAGCATTATCTCCTCCAGTGCGGTCCATGTTGCAGCAAATGTTGAGAACTCGTTCTTTCTGATATCTGAGTAATATTCCATTGTATATATGGACCACAACTTCTTAATCCAGTCACCTGTTGAAGGGCATCTCGGTTCCTTCCATGATTTAGCTATTGTGGACAATGCTGCTATTCTGATGAGGAGAGGGTGCGGGGTTGTCCAGAGCCGAAATTATTGACCGGGACCCAGGCCATGCGCCCTTGTTTTATAGGGATCTTAGGGATGCGGGCTTCTTGATTTTTCAGCCTGCCTTCTGGGGGAGGGGCCTGCCACGCAGATACTCAGGCAACCCTGTTTGGGTAGCATCTCCATGTTGCCTGTGAGGGGGGATGGGGATAGGCACACTATTTCCAGGCTTTTGTTCTCTGGCGGCTTTCCCTGTCGGTTTGCTGTGCCTCTTCTGAGAGTCAGAGCAGCAGTGGCCAAATCTCAGCCTCTGTCTCAGAACAGAGGGATTGCGGACCATTCTCCACTGATGTTCTGGCCACTTTAACTCTGTTTCTGTTGGTGCTGCTCATCCCTGCAGCATCCCGGGATGTGCGCCCCACACCCAGCATCACAGCCCTCACTTCCAGGGCCAGTGTGTCTCTGTCCTTTATGTTTCTAATACTGCCAGCCGCCAGCTGCCCCTGCGTGCTCCCGGAGCTCCCGGTCTCAGTCTGGTTCCAGTGAGCGCACCAGAGTTCTGGTTTTCAGTCTGGTCGCGCCATTTTGCTGGCTTTAAAATGGGTAGCAGTCATGGGACTCCATCAGTGAAAGCAACCAAGGGCACATGTGGGT
>NW_024426874.1:107930-109490 GCF_017311325.1 Ursus maritimus
CCCGGGCCCATGGGGCGCCGCTGCGCATTCAAGGTGGGAGAACCGGCAGGGGTCCCTGAGCCCCCAGCGACCTTTGACCACCCCCCACGCCGAAACCCTGGGGCCCACGCTCCTCCTCCCCGGCGCCCTCGCCACAGACCACAGCGCAGTTCGCCACACTGCCTGTGGATCTGCAATCCCTGTCTCCTGGGGCCTAACCCTAACCATATGTTGGCCACGGAGGGGTCCTTCACCAGGGGCCTGGCACCGCAGTTCCCAGGACTGGGGACCCCTGAGCCCCAGCGCTGGAGTCAGCCTGCCGCTGCGCAGCCACCCGGCCCCTTGGGGGCCACCAAGCATTCAGGGCGGGAGGACCCGCAGGGCCCGGTGAGCGCCCGGAGACTTTCTTTTTTCTTTGTCATTTTTTTTTATTTTAATGTTTTTTTATTATATTATGCTAGTCACCATACAGTACATCCCTCCTTTCTGATGCAAAGTTCGATGATTCATTAGTTGCTTAAAACACCCAGTGCACCATGCAATACGTGCCCTCCTTACTACCCATCACCAGTCTATCCCATTCCCCCACCCACCTCCCCTCTGAAGCCCTCAGTTTGTTTCTCTCATGCTTCATTCCCCCTTCTGATTATCCCCCCTTTCTTTATCCCATTCTTTCCCTGCCGATCTTCCTAGTTCTTATGTTCCATAGATGAGAGAAATCATATGATAATTGTCTTTCTCTGATTGACTTATTTCACTTAGCATTATCTCCTCCAGTGCGGTCCATGTTGCAGCAAATGTTGAGAACTCGTTCTTTCTGATATCTGAGTAATATTCCATTGTATATATGGACCACAACTTCTTAATCCAGTCACCTGTTGAAGGGCATCTCGGTTCCTTCCATGATTTAGCTATTGTGGACAATGCTGCTATTCTGATGAGGAGAGGGTGCGGGGTTGTCCAGAGCCGAAATTATTGACCGGGACCCAGGCCATGCGCCCTTGTTTTATAGGGATCTTAGGGATGCGGGCTTCTTGATTTTTCAGCCTGCCTTCTGGGGGAGGGGCCTGCCACGCAGATACTCAGGCAACCCTGTTTGGGTAGCATCTCCATGTTGCCTGTGAGGGGGGATGGGGATAGGCACACTATTTCCAGGCTTTTGTTCTCTGGCGGCTTTCCCTGTCGGTTTGCTGTGCCTCTTCTGAGAGTCAGAGCAGCAGTGGCCAAATCTCAGCCTCTGTCTCAGAACAGAGGGATTGCGGACCATTCTCCACTGATGTTCTGGCCACTTTAACTCTGTTTCTGTTGGTGCTGCTCATCCCTGCAGCATCCCGGGATGTGCGCCCCACACCCAGCATCACAGCCCTCACTTCCAGGGCCAGTGTGTCTCTGTCCTTTATGTTTCTAATACTGCCAGCCGCCAGCTGCCCCTGCGTGCTCCCGGAGCTCCCGGTCTCAGTCTGGTTCCAGTGAGCGCACCAGAGTTCTGGTTTTCAGTCTGGTCGCGCCATTTTGCTGGCTTTAAAATGGGTAGCAGTCATGGGACTCCATCAGTGAAAGCAACCAAGGGCACATGTGGGT
>NW_024426874.1:109500-115089 GCF_017311325.1 Ursus maritimus
GTCACCATACAGTACATCCCTCCTTTCTGATGCAAAGTTCGATGATTCATTAGTTGCTTAAAACACCCAGTGCACCATGCAATACGTGCCCTCCTTACTACCCATCACCAGTCTATCCCATTCCCCCACCCACCTCCCCTCTGAAGCCCTCAGTTTGTTTCTCTCATGCTTCATTCCCCCTTCTGATTATCCCCCCTTTCTTTATCCCATTCTTTCCCTGCCGATCTTCCTAGTTCTTATGTTCCATAGATGAGAGAAATCATATGATAATTGTCTTTCTCTGATTGACTTATTTCACTTAGCATTATCTCCTCCAGTGCGGTCCATGTTGCAGCAAATGTTGAGAACTCGTTCTTTCTGATATCTGAGTAATATTCCATTGTATATATGGACCACAACTTCTTAATCCAGTCACCTGTTGAAGGGCATCTCGGTTCCTTCCATGATTTAGCTATTGTGGACAATGCTGCTATTCTGATGAGGAGAGGGTGCGGGGTTGTCCAGAGCCGAAATTATTGACCGGGACCCAGGCCATGCGCCCTTGTTTTATAGGGATCTTAGGGATGCGGGCTTCTTGATTTTTCAGCCTGCCTTCTGGGGGAGGGGCCTGCCACGCAGATACTCAGGCAACCCTGTTTGGGTAGCATCTCCATGTTGCCTGTGAGGGGGGATGGGGATAGGCACACTATTTCCAGGCTTTTGTTCTCTGGCGGCTTTCCCTGTCGGTTTGCTGTGCCTCTTCTGAGAGTCAGAGCAGCAGTGGCCAAATCTCAGCCTCTGTCTCAGAACAGAGGGATTGCGGACCATTCTCCACTGATGTTCTGGCCACTTTAACTCTGTTTCTGTTGGTGCTGCTCATCCCTGCAGCATCCCGGGATGTGCGCCCCACACCCAGCATCACAGCCCTCACTTCCAGGGCCAGTGTGTCTCTGTCCTTTATGTTTCTAATACTGCCAGCCGCCAGCTGCCCCTGCGTGCTCCCGGAGCTCCCGGTCTCAGTCTGGTTCCAGTGAGCGCACCAGAGTTCTGGTTTTCAGTCTGGTCGCGCCATTTTGCTGGCTTTAAAATGGGTAGCAGTCATGGGACTCCATCAGTGAAAGCAACCAAGGGCACATGTGGGTACATTTCTTCAGCCAACATCAACTGAGACCCCACTGTGGGCCACACTCCATATTAGACGCTGGGAACAAGTTGGCTCTATCCTCGAGGTTCCCAGTGCAGACGACACATGACAAGCTGCCCATAGAATGGCTCTGTCTTATTCATCCCTGTATCCCTTATGCTTCACACAGTGCCCAGCATATAGTAGGAGCTCAATAAATAGCAATTTCCTTGGAGAAGGGACAGTGTGGCAGTCAAGTCTCTGGCATTTGGAATCTGGGAACTTGGGTTTGAATTACAGCCTGTTCAGGTATGTGCTGTGCAGCTCTGGGCAGGTCACTTCATCTCTCTGAGACCCAGTTTCCTTGTGGTAGGATGGGAACTTAGATCACAGGGCCTGTGGGGGGTTAAGGAGCTGATTTGTGAAAAGAGCCTGGCCCGTGCTCAGCACTCAGATCACACCTACTGTAGTTAATGTGGTCACCGTAATGTCAGCGAGCTCTGGCAAACAATCCAATTCACTTTATGGAAAGTGAGAAGGGCTGACAGACTGCCTCTGTGTCATTTACACTAGGAACCACAAAATCAAAACTGGTGTTGACCTTCCTTCCCTTCGTCTCTCCTTCTTCCCTCCCTCTCCCCTGCTGTGCTCTCCCATTTCAACTCCTCCCTCTGCTTGCTGCCCCTTCCTCCGGAAGAGAGCTACATTCAGGTAGGAATCCAGGGAGGAGGTTTCCAGGAGCAGTCTGCTCACCGGCTGCTTTGCAGACTGAGGTGGGAGACTGAGGTTGTGAAATCAGAGAGAAGTAAATATGTGTGATGTTTGTCTTGTTTTCTTCATATATCAATGACAAAATAGTAGGAGATATTATGTGGATGGGTTTCAGGTGTGCTCTGCTATTTAAGATGATCTTTCCCCGAGACCCGCTCTTTTCTGTTCTGCATCTGCCAAGCAGCAAACCTGGCTCATGTTTGAATCTTGTGTGTTGGGAACTGAGCAGGGGAGTTACCAGGTCGGGTGTGGTATGACCCCTGCCAGAGGTGGTCTGGTGGGACACAGTCTGTCCCGCACACTTGAGCTGGAGACAGAGTGCTTCCCTGTGAGCCAGGGGTGGGAGACGCTGGGGACCCTCTCAATCTGCACCTTTGGGTCTCGGACCAGCCCCTGCAGGGGCCGCCCTCCGGTCTGCCCTGGGGGAAAGGGCACTGCCAGGGAGGGCGGCACAGAGAATGTTCCCTGTGGGGCTCCCATACTGCTCCCGGGTCCTGCTGCAGAAGTGAGGTGGGAGGCACGCCCTGGAGCACATCTCTCTCCTCCTCTCCTCGCCCACATCCCTGGTCCTGGGATCAGAATAAAACTTGCACTTGGCTCCGTGGGAGAGAGGCCCAGGTGCAGCAGCCCGGAGACCCTCCCTGGCTGGCGGGAATTCTAGAGGCCTGTGTGAAGGCTGCTGGGTTGGCTGCACACAATGGCTGTCACTGTCCTACTGAGCTCCTGGGACTGGCCAGGCCCAGGACAGAGGCTCTGAGCACCAGAGCCAGAGTCCCTGCTCCTGTCAAACCTGCTGCTCAAGCCACACAGCGATGGGCCTGCTTCCCACCTAGTGGTCACCGCCCACCCTGGGTCCTCCCCTCAGGCCTGCCCAGGGCCTCCCCAGTCCTTCCAGTGCTCAGCTCTTGGGGCAAACGCTGGCAGGCACGGGTGTTGGTGGGGCCACACCTGCTGTAGAGCCCCTGTCACACCCCTGACAGAGGAGAGGAATTTGGACAAATTAGTTTCCTTTCTTGGCTCTGTGGAGACGTGTGGAGGGCCTGGGTCACCTCACGGCAGCGTTTCTCAGGCTCTGGAGATGACTCGTGTACATGAGAACCAAACGAAGCACTCAGATGGGAAGGAAATTCCATGCAGTGCGAATTCAGAATATGTTAAGCAGTTAGGATTAAAATTGCATACATTTCACTTTCCACTTTTGTAAAAAAATAAAACAAATACAACTTGTATTATAGTTGAAAAAGCAGTGTCTTCTGTCCCCTCTTCTTGCGGGAATATATAAAGACATAAGTGTAATGATGCTAACATGAGGTGTACTGATTGGCTTTTACCTGAAAGTCACAGGCAGGGTTTGATGATGAGTGAGGAAGAAGAAGGAATGTGAGCAAGGAAAAGAGGGCAGTTTCAGGTCTCTGTCCATTGTGCAGGTGCCGGTGTCAGGATGGGTCATACTGCAGGTGGGGTGGGGGCAGGGTCCCCACTCTCTGACTCTGTCATCAGACTCCCTCTCCTCACAGGCCCAGAGGGCAGGACTTTGCCTTTCTCACCTGGAGTTAAGTACATTAACTTCCCCAGTGGGAGCTTTGCATAGAGAGGATATTCCCTGCCTTCCCCTGGGACCGTGGTGAAGCTTCCTTGCCCACAGGATAGTTTCTGGACTGGAAGGTTGGGTTGGACTCTGTGTTTCAGCAGCTCACTTAGCAGGGCCCAATTCCTTCCTCTTGTCCCTGGATGTGCGTTCCAGAACCCAGGACTCCAGATCCCTGATCTTGGACACCAGCTCCCCCAACTGACCCTGTGTCTTGATCTCATTCTTCTGAGTGACCACAGAGCAGAAGGGACACGACAAACCTTTCCCATAGGGCTCCTTCAGCCATGAATTGATGCACTAGTGGCTGCGGATATAAGCACAGTTTAGGTACATAGCTTTTTCTGGATAACCTAGGCAGATGAGACATTTGCTTTGTTCTTTAAAATGTTCGGCCAGACCCACTCTCGGGAATAATAAGTATACTGGAGTTTCCTAATGACCCAAATGACCATGAGGGCTTGAGGTTTTATCCTCTTTGCTTGCATAGACCTGTCATGTACCTAGTATTTCTCATCCCTCTACAAGGATATGGCCTACAGCATAATACAAATATGAATATGAATATAAATATAAATAAATGACTCTTGGCCCGGAACTTCTTCTATCTGAGATGCTATTTAGGATAAATGGTGCAATTGGTCATTCAGCTTTGACCTGAGCTGGTGAAATGAACCAGATATGGGGTGTCCGGTATCATAGCCACCAACTACCCATGACCTTCGAGCACCTGGAATTCAGCTTACCTGAATTGAGATGTGCTCTGAGTGTAAAATGCACACTGGATGCTGAAACCAGAATAAGAAAGAGAACTTAAATTATTTTATTGAGATTTTTAAAACACTGTCTCATTGACATCAATGCATGTTGGAGTGATACCATTTTTCCAATTACAATTCTTTTGACTTTTCTCCTTTTACTGTGTGTAATGACCTGGCCACCACTCAGACCCAGAGCAGCAGCTGAGGGGTGGAAGCAGTCAATGGGGAGCTCAGTTCAGCATCTCGTGGGACAGTCCAAGCTATGATCTGGTTAAGGAAAAGGAAGACTTGGTCATCTCTCCAGCGTGGGTATTGAAAATCTAGTCCTGCCCACAGCTCCGGGAGCAGAGAGCCCGAGTCCCCCCAGTGTTTCTAGGTGCACATGCTGTGCTTGGAATTGAGTTGGGCTAGAAACACTTGCTGTATTAGTAAAATACTTCATTCCCCAGACTTTGCTCTCTCGTATTTGCCTTTTGTAGAACCCTTAGAAGTTAAAAACAAAATTGCACAAGATTGGGTGTGTCCTCTGTGAGATTCTTCTTGGGTTTCCCACTCCTTCCAAAGGTGACTCGGTTCTGGAACAAGAATGATCCACAAGGGGCACTTTCTGTGAAAGTGTTCTCTTCCCACCTACCATACCAGCATTCACCTCTTGAATCTGATTCATTTTAATTTAATTCTAGGAGAGAAGCGATTTGCCAATGACAGAAATCTTGTGCCACAAATGGTTTAATTTGGCATTGACCAAAATTTCGAAGGGAGCTACATGTTCAGAAAATTTGAATTTGAGTATTTACAAATCTCAAGAATTGCCTGTGGCCAATAAGTATAATTTTTTTCTTGTCTTCTGGACAAAATCAGTCATGTATTTAACTTCATCAACATTACTCCATATATATTACTCCATATATACACTTGTAAAAATTCATGCTTCATCATTAATCCACACCATGGAAGGTAAAATTCCAATTTCAACTCGACTCATATTTTCTTAAGATTAAAGCCTTCAGCTTTACTAATTAATAGTCACCCGTCACTAATATCGGTACAAATTCTCTTTCACTTTAGCTCAGCTATTTAGAACACGCAGGTCCAGACTGATGGACACACAACCTATTTGCTAAGGAATCATGGGGAACCAAGCAAGGGGGATGGCATTTGGCTCTGCTTCATTCCCATCCTCTGAGATGGATTCTTCACGTTGATTTTATTGCCACTCAGTGACTAAAAAAAGAAATCTCTTATTGCTACCATGTTTTATTGAACAGTGAAATATAAAAATATAGGTGTATCAAAACCATGAAGCCAAATATATGTGAGATTCATAATATGGGAAGGTCATAACAACAGTTCATAAATTATACATA
>NW_024426874.1:115391-116083 GCF_017311325.1 Ursus maritimus
GAAATGCCCAGCAGAGGGCAAGGACCCATCTGATTCCACAACTGCTCAGTTTAGTAAACATTTCTGTCTCTTGATAATGAGGGGTATCTTCCCCATTCACTCCTCACAAGACTACTAAAAATTAGAGCAGTTTAAACTCATAGGTAAATGTTCAGCCTGCCTTCTTTTGGGAAAACTTTATCCTTTTTATAGGGAGGAGAGCGGCAGAGGAAGAGGGAGAGAGAGAATCTTTTTTTATTTTGTTTTATTTTAAAGATTTTATTTATTTATTTATTTGACCCAGAAAGAGAGCCAGAGAGAGAGGGAACACAAGCAGGGGGAGTGGGAGAGGAAGAAGCAGGCTCCCAGCGGAGGAGCCTGATAGGGGGCTTGATCCCAGACCTCTGGGATCACACCCTGAGCCGAAGGCAGACACTTAATGACTGCACCACCCTGAGATCATGACCCGAGTCAAAATCGAGAGTCAGACATTGAAGTGACTAAGCTACCCAGGCACCCCATTAAACCTTAATGACATGGCAAAACTCGGCTAAATCCAGTCTCCCCTCAATTATTCCTACCTGTAGGAACCTTTCCTTTTGTCCCAAGACAAATCATTTCTTTATGTTGCTCTCCCAGAACAACTTATAAATGCTGCTGCTTCTTCTTTCTCCCTTCTCTCTTTTTAAAAAGATTTTATTTATTTATTTTAG
>NW_024426874.1:117189-118738 GCF_017311325.1 Ursus maritimus
TGCAATCATGGAGAAAAACAGTTGGGGAGAAATGACTGGGTCCAGAGAGTGAGCTTTGAGAGAACACTTCCCAAAACACTTTCGCTACTTTGAAAAAATTGAAATATAAGAATAGGTGTATTCCTTTTTACATCAGTGGGGTCTGTGACTAATTCCATAGAGATAGATATTGACCGTTTAATATTGGGTTAAAAGAGATCAGGAGGAATCCCCATTTTTCATTCTTTTTTTTTTAATGATTTATTTGTATATTTTAGAGAGAGAGAGAGACAGCGTCAGTTGGAGGAGCAGAGGGAGAGGGAGAATCTCAAGCAGACTCCATGTTGAATGCAGAGCCCAATGAGGGGCTCCCCTAGGAACCCCCATTTTTCTTAAAGGGAGTTGCAGACATGGCTTAAGACAGGGCTTCTCAACCTTGGCTCTGTTGACTTTTGGGGCAAGGGAACTCTTGTGGGAGCTGCAGGGAGCCTGGTAGCATGTGGAGCAGCATCCCTGGCCTCTACCCAACAAATGCCAGTAGCACTGCCCCACAGTTGGGAACCTTCAATGTACCCAGACATTGCCGAGTGTTCCCTGGGGGCCAAAGCACTCCCTGCTTGGGGACCACTGGAAGCCAATATAATGTGTCCAGGAACTGGGAAGATACACCTTCTGGGTATAATATTCTATTATGTACCCCTTAATGGAGTAAAAATAATCTCAGACTGAAGAGACATTGACAGGGTGTGAATACAGGGAGAGCAAGAACGCCAATGGAAGCCTCATCACCGTGTAAACACCTGGAGGCCAGGATTCAAGGTGAGTAGAGAGGAGCCCTACATTAATTTATTTTCATTCATTAAAATGATTGATAATCATTCATTCCATTCATGGGTTTCTCACATTCTACAGAGGGTGGCTAAGGTGAGAGCAAGATGGAGAGTTTAGACGAGTTTGATTAAACTGTTACTGAGCCACTACCACCCATGCCTGGCAACATGTAGGTAATTTTGTCCCACATTGACTCTGGGTTTGAGAATCCCAGGCACAGATGTGAGTCTCAGCACTCAGTCTGAAGAAGTGGATTATTTCGGGATGTTCATAAATCAAAGTGCAGTATAGCCTGAGACAGCCTGAACAGCACTGGCCAATAGGATTCCGTGATGTAAACGATCTCTGTCTGCCTTGTCCAATATGGTAGCACCAGCTCGGAGTGGCTCTTGAGCCCTTGAAATGTGGCCACATTTCTTGTGTCACATGTGGAAATGTGAACATTTTGGGGATAGTGGATTAAAAATACATTGTTTAGCGTGCCTGGGTGGCTCAGTTGGTTAAAAGACCATCTCTTGATCTCAGCTCAGGTCTTAATGGTTGTGTGTTCAATCTCTGCCTTGCACTCCACACTGGGCAGGAGCCTCCTTAAAAAACAAAACCAAACCCAAAACATCATTTCCATTTACTTCACCATTTTCATTGCTCTTGTTTCCAGTGTGCTTATTAAAAAACATGAAACCAGGGGCGCCTGGGTGGCACAGCGGTTAAGCGTCTGCCTTCAGCTCAGGGCGTGATC
>NW_024426874.1:122492-123976 GCF_017311325.1 Ursus maritimus
GAACAGATCAAAATCCTGTGTCTATTGAGTGCCCATCCATGAGCCAGAACACACACTGAACCCTGCATGTTGGGGAGTATTTAAAGTACTTCATTTAGAAAAATACTAGTTGTATTTATTGCCCTCAACCCGTTCACTATTACAGAAATGCAGTGGTGAAAATACAGTGATATTTCCCCCCTCATTATTCAGTGAAGAGTCTGCTTTACATACACATACTGACCAAGAAATTCACAAAGGTTGAGAGGTAACTAAGTACGTCCTCTCAGCTATACACAGAGAAAAATCAGGTAGTATGCATAGACGGTGAGAGAATGACATAATTTCATTAGTATATGCTTAGAGAAATATGATTTGAAGAATGGAATTTCTGTGAACACTGCTCTTCATTTCATCTGGGACCCATTTTAAACTTTGTTCTAGAAATGTCTGGTAACCCCGGAGGATAGAATGGGTGGGGATGGTGTTTTAAATCAAGAGTGGGACCTCTATTTAATCTCAATCTGTTTTTCTTTTCCCTCTTCACCCTGAAGTTTGGCTAGTGATGCTATTTGGGGGGGTGGCAGTTCATTCCCCCCTCATGTCTTTTATTTTCAAAAAAAAGAGTGAGAATGTGTGAGACTGGGGTTCAACTTTGGAAATAAAGCGTTTACTCTCCCATGCCCCCCTTGTCTGTGAAACAGGGCCCTGTCAACACCAGAAGTTGGCCGCTGTGCAGCTGCATTGACTCTGAAAGGTCTATGATGACACCGTTGCCATGGTGACTTGAGCCACACCTCTGCTGTCCTTTCCAGCTGGGATTCTTTGAGCTGACCCATTCCTAGGGAATGGTGTTTGCTCTGCTGCTCCAACTCAGAATGGGAAATTGCTATGGTTCCTGCTTTGGTTCCTGCTGTGATGGTATGTTCCTAATGATCTTCTGAATGCTGTTTGCTATGACTCAGTTCACTCTTTCTCAAACTATTTTTCTCATCATTGAAAATTTCCTTTCTCCCAATTTCATCTACATATGTTTTATAGTTTTGTTTTATCCCTTGATTTCTACTGTTGGTGGTTCTACTGAGCTAGCAGCCTTGGTTGTTGTCTTCCATGGAGAACAATGGACTACTTCCTATGATATCCTGCATCTATCACTTGTCACCCCTAGGATCTCAAGGGGGGGGGAATACAGCATTGTCTATGTTCGGTTAAGTTTTTTTAAGCATCCTAAATTCTATATTCACATTATGCATTTCTGAAATTTAGAGTGAACCCAGAAAGGTTGATATGGAGGACATTTATCATTGTTTTCTCAGTGTTTTACAATGTCTGCCCTGTACCATTCATCCCCAAAGGGGTATGGATTTCAGGATTTTGGGGACATGTGGGTTTGTTCCTATCAATAGTTGTCCCAAAGAGATCCTCAGAATATGAGAGTCTATGTTTCAACTTACGACCCCCAAGCACACATTTCCATTTCTAAGAACTTTGGGTGTTATCCAAAA
>NW_024426875.1:0-722 GCF_017311325.1 Ursus maritimus
CCACCAAGCGGGGAAATGATCTTCCTCATTCGTCAGGACTCGTACAGTGAGCAGAATGCAACAGAGGGTCGGTCTTCTTTGAATTTCCAGAAATCAGACCGTTCCATCAGCCTCACCATCACAGCATTACAAGCTGCGCACTCAGCAGTGTATTTCTGTGCGCTGAGAGACACCACAGTGATGCGGCACCTGTGGGAGCCCCAGAAAACCTCAGATCTCTGCAGGAACCACCCCCAGCCCTGAACACCTGGAAGGGTGGCACAGAGGAAGGAAGAAGCAGGGCTGCACCTGGCGGGGGTTCTAAGGTGGACGCTTCACTCGAAGGAAAATGCGATTTCTCTGGCTCAGAGAACATATCAAACCCTGTCATTCAACAAAAGCATTTTTATCTTCGTTTCTTTACTTTGCGGTAGATCATTTAGCAAAGGATTTAAAAAAAAAAAGTTGTTGGTGATGATTACATTAAAATGGAAGACCCAAAATCTAAATGGCTTCCCTGTTTCGACCTGTAGTGCCGAAGGGGGTCTTCCGGTGTCCGAATCTGTCCTGGTGTTGTAAAAGCGACTCTGGGAAGCTTCGTTTGAAGGATTTAGCGTCTTCCACAGCCCGAAGCTGAGTCTGCTGCTCTGTCATGGATGCACTTCTGCTCTGCAGAGCGCCCCCCTCCTTATGTCCTCTTCTGGTCACTGCTGCTCTTCCAGGGAAACCACAATCCCATAGAT
>NW_024426875.1:3199-5185 GCF_017311325.1 Ursus maritimus
TTTAGGGAAAAGTAATAACAAGAAGAGGGGTTTTTCATTCTTGGGACAATCTGTAGAGAACATTCTTTTCTTCAAGAAACACATGCTCAATTATCAGGAAAGAAGTTATATACAAGGAAGGAGAATCTTGCTTTTAGTTCAGCTTAAAGTTCAGATTTAAAGATGACAGATGGGTATTTTTCTCAGAGATTTTTAAAATTTAAAAGAATGTGAATGTTAGGAAATATTACAGTTATCCTTTGTCATAACATAGATGTAACCACTTGGCAAATTCATACTAGAAAACATTTCAAAGGCTGATGAGTTGAGAAGGGTTTGGTTTGGAAATCATATTTTTAAATTTACCTTTTAGTTGGGGAAATCATGGTAAGTATAAAAAAGGAAATTTGCAGACTCACTCCTCTGTGAGAAGTCTTCAACTTACATTTTGGTTATGCTGCTTTGACCTAGTTACATGATCACAGCAAACAGGTAAGGACACATTCCTCTTTTTAAAAGAATCTTTAAAAAATTATGAAAAGTTAGCTCTAAATGGATCATGGACTTAAATGCAAAATGTAAAACTATGAAACTTTTAGAAGGAAACATAGGAGAAAGTCTCAGGACCTGGAGCTAGATTTGACACAATGTTCTTAGATTTGACACTGAAAGTATCACACACACACAGATACACACACACAACACACACACACACACACACATACATATACTGGACTACATCAAATAAAAACTTATCCTCTGCAAAAGACCATGTAAAGAAGATGAAGAGATAAGCTACAGACTAGGGGTAAACATTTACACACCACGTATCTGGCACAGGGCTTGTATCTAGAATATATAAAGAATCCTTACATCTCAACAGTAAAAGAAAACAAAAACAAAACCACAATTAGAAAATGGACTAAAGAGTTGAATCTATTATTTCACCAAAGAGGATACGCAGATTGCAAATAAGCACATGAAAAGATGTTCAACATGATTAGTCATCAGACAAATGCAAATTACAACCACAATGAAATATCACTGCACATCTAACACAATGGCTAAAATAAAAAATAGTAATAACCCCAAATACTGGCAAACATGTGGGGAAACTGGATCATTTATAAATTGCTAGCAGGATGTAAAATGGTAAGGCACTCTGGAAAATAGTTTGGTGGTTTCTTAGAAACTGAATATGCCTTACCATGTGATCCAGTGATTACACACTTGGGCGCTTACCCGAGAGAAATGAAAGCTTATCTTCACAAAAAACCCCGTACATGAATATTCACAGCAGCTTTATTCATAACAACCAAAATTTGGAAACAACCCAAATGTCCTTCAAGGGGTGACTGATTAAGCAAACTGTGGCATAGCCATACCATGGAATACTACTCAGAAATAAAAAGGAACCATCAGGTTGGATATACACAATAACTTGAACAGATCTCACACTTGTATTACTTATGTGGAGTGAAAAAAAAAAAACCCAACAATCTGAAAAGGTTATGACTATGCAAGTCTATTTATACAGCATTATCGAAATAAAATGGTAGGGATGAAGAGCAGATTAGTGATTGTCAGAGCTTAATGACATCATGCTACAAAGCGGGTAGCATGAGGAAGCCTTGGGGTAGGAAATCATTGTGCATCTGGATTGTGGCAAAGGATCTGTACATATAAGACATGAATTCATGTATCTGTACATATATAAAATTGCACAGAACTACACACACACACACACTCTCAAATGAGTGCATGCAACACTGTGCAAATCTAAATAAGCTCTGTGGACTGTACCAGGGTTAATTTCCTGGTTTAGATATCACTGGAGCAGACTGCGTGAAGAGTACATGTGACCTCCCTGTATGTGTTTTGAAGCTTCCATGAATCTATAATCATTTAAATTTTAAAATATTTGTTAAAGATTGTATTTATTTATTTATTTTAGAGAGCGCAGTCACACATAAGTGGGGGGAGGGGCAGAGGAAGAGGGAGAGAGAG
>NW_024426876.1:0-5181 GCF_017311325.1 Ursus maritimus
TTTAATTAACTATTCTCATTTTATTAATAAAAATTTTGAAAAACAATTCATAGTTCCTTTTGGAAAATAATTTTCTTTACAATCAGTCATGTTGACTATTAGCACTCATAACGTTTACTTCCACCAATTTAACACAAATTTAGTTTGAGTCCAACTAGATCCTTGTTCCTTTTAACACTGGGCTATACATAATCTGAAGTCATGAGTTTGGGTTTAACAAGAGCATTTTGGAGAAGTTTAAAAAGCATCCTCTTCTCTTACTTGTTTATGCTGCCAAATATGTTATTGTTTGGCCAAGAGTCTGCAACATGGATATACTTGTTTGTGATGTCATTCTCTGGGCCACTGTAATGCAGTTCTTATCTGATCCTTTCTGCAGGAAAGCTTCAAAATGAATTGTGTTGATCATTTAGTACTGGGATTTTAAAATAATTCATTGATACTTGATTTCAAATTACAACTCTCTTAAATTTGTCTTGATGCTTTTTAGGTTTATTCTGTTTATTCTTTGAGCTCAAGCTCTTGGTTTTTTGGTGTTTTTAATTTTTTTTCTGGCACAGTTCCATTTTAATTTAAAACACTGGAGCCATGGCTCTGGATCTTAGAATGCATACATTGCCTTCCAGATGATAATCTGGTTAAAAGTTTAAGCGGTTTTATGTGTGATGTGATTTGTAACAGTGTTTATAATCATGCATTTTATTGTACTGTAAATGTTCTTTTAACATTTTGTGATTTTATAACATTAGACATTTTCTTCATAAAATTGGATTAGATTTAAATGTAAACTGTATCTATCAGATCAAAGAAAAGAATGGAATATATGATACACATTCCATCTGCTGAGCATTGAGAGAGAATTGCAAGTAATTTGCAAAGAAGTCTCAGTGGGATTAAGGAACAAACAAGACTGAAGACATGTACTCGTATAGTTCATATAGAATTAAATACAATTCAGGGCTTCCCAATTACTTTTGTTGTCAGTATGATTTTCCGTATCTCTTACCCATTCGAAAACAGTGTTCCCTTTCTCGGACAGAATTGCATTTTATTCATCTATTTCATATAATATCTTTTATTAATGATTTTTTTAATAAAAATCATGTTTAATTTTCTCAAAAACTTATATGTTGTTTAAAGAGTCAAACCTTTCTTTATGATAAAGGGTAGTCTTCTAACCCGTCCACACACACACACACACACACAAATCTCATTCTTCATTGCTTCCCAGAGGCAATTATATTTAATTATGTTAGCAGTTATATTTGTTATTTATCTCTGTGTCTTGGGGATTTAGCTCTCTTTCCCACCACATCCAACAAACACACTTTCCTCTGTCCATTCCTATATGTACTTACAGTTACAGTTAGGTCAGTAGCCTGCATACATTATTAGGACGTTGTAGACATGATTCACATCGAAGTCACGTGGACTATTACTGTTACTTTTTTTCTTGAACAACTTAGCGTTTTCCTTAGAGTTGCAAATTCTCTCTATTTGCTAAATTTTCTATGGATTAATCCCCAATTTTATGTACTAACCATCAATCCCAAGTTTACCTCTAGAAGTAAAGTATTTCTCTACATATATTCAAATACATCAGCTGTCCTACAAAAGTCATCTTTTTGGAAATATAACTCCCAGTGATTTCTGACTTGCTCTGATCTGGATTGTTTGCTCTCAAGACCTTCCTTCTTCATCACCTTTTACATCTCTTTTCCTTTTTTTCTTTTTTTAAATGTATTTAACCCCTGTAGCTTTAAATAGTTGATTATTAAGTAAGTAATTTTCTTAAGCCTATCCACTAGCAGTTTTTTGAGAATGATTGCACGGAGGTAAATACTTTTTTAAAACTTCGCATATCAAAACATCTTCAGTCACATTTAATTGATAGTTTTTTAGGAACAGAATACTAGCTCAGAAATAAAAATAAATTCCCTCAATTTTTTAAGGCATACCTCCATTGTCATGCAGCTTAACAGTGATTTGCAGTTCCTTGTATAAAAACATTTCGTTTTCTCTCTGAAAATCATGCTTTGCTCATTGATAATGATGTTCAGAAATTTTATGATTATATGCAGAGGCAGATCCATTTTTACCCATTTCTAAGCGTTTGCTGGGTTTATTTACTTAAACAACAAATCCTTTCATTCTGCAAATAATTTCTTGAATTGGTTTATTTTCCCTCTCTCTCTTTTTTTCCTTGTTATCTCTTGCAAGGACTCTTTTTATTGAGATGTTGAGAATCTAGAACTGGCCCTCTGATTTTCTGATCTTATCTTTTTTGTTCTGTTTTGGTCTATTTTATGTAAGGCTTCTTTCATTTAATTTTCCACTCAATATATTTAGTTTCTATTTCTACTATATATTTTATATTTCCAAAAATTCATTTTTGTTCTCTGAATAGCTCTCTCTCTTTATTACATTCTGGTCTTGCATGGACACATTGCTTTCCTTTATCTCTCTAAGAATATCAGTGGTGGTAAGGTTTGCTTACTGTCCAGTGTATTTCCTACAAGTTCCTTTTTTACTTCTTTATTTGTTTTCATCTATTTATTACATGTTGGAGGCCTCCCCAGATATTTCTTGGTTATAGTTGTCTGTTTACCTTTAAAAATAGTGCATTTAAATCTGATCTGAAACTTTGTCTATATAAGTGGGTCTTCCGAACTGTGGGTCTCCCTTATCGATGAGTACTTATTAGATTCTCTTAGTGATCTGGCCTGATTGCTTCATTCAGAAGCCACCCTCCATCACCACTACCACCACCATGCCAGCAATCTCCCGATTATGGGATGTGATACTGAACGCCTCCATTTTGGGAACAAGAAAAAGGTTGGGGGCAGGACGGTATCTCAATATTTAAAAGGTAAACTTCTACTGAAACCTACCTTTGTGTGTAGTACTTCAATTTTCTCCTTGCCTATTGTCCTCAAGTCCAGAGACAGTACTGTTCTATTCTCTCTATGAAGTAAACCTTCAGTCTTCTGGTGGGATATGGAAGGGTCTGTCTCTTAACTTTAGGGAGTAGGGGAGGGGACATTAAATATTGTTCTAAAGCAAAATTTCCAATTACCTTCCCCTTTTTAGCCACATATTCACCACAACTTAAGAATGAAAGTAGTTGGTTTGCTATGTGCGTGTTTCTTTTATATTAAATGTGTGCACTGTAGAACAAATATATGCAAATATTTCACATGTTTTAAAAATGTGAACATACAGCATTAACATTATGTTTTTAGGAGTTACTCATATTGAAACTTGCACCTGTGGTTCATTTATTTTTCCTTTTAAAAAATACTTTAATTTTTTCTCTTATGATTTTAAGCTTGCAAAATAGTGGAAAAAAATTAGCACGGCTATCTAGTTTACATTGATATAAATTAAAAGGAATTCTGTGAAAACATGGGTTAATGAATGGTTATACTAGAAAGGGAGTGGTATTCTTTAGCATAAGACTTTGTCCTCAGAAGCAACAATGAACTCTTTTGAAATGGCTGGCATCCTATTAGCTGGTGGTGATATAGTTTCCTTTTTTGTTTTGTTTTGTTTTGTTTTGTTTTGAGAATTTTCTGGGACTCTTCATGAACATAAACACAAGAAAATGTAATGAAGCTCAGGTAAATGTGTTATGAGTTTAGGGAATGTTTTGCTTCCACAAATCATAATTATAATACTATTTGATCACTGAAGTAACACATAGATTTCCATTTCAACTCCATTCACAAATTGCATAATTTTCTAAATATAACAACTTGACTGTCTAAAGTATTTTATTCGTGGATTGACTCTATAAGAGGGTACATTTTCCAAAAATAATTGTAAAAAAAAAAAAAAGCTGAGATTTTTGAGTTACAAAGGAATCAAAAAAGGTAAACTTTTTCCCCTTTGGATTACGATCTAATAAATATTTTGAGGTAAAAGGAGAAACCCAAACTCAGGAAGTTAAATAAAATATCTCTAGGACTTAAATGGTAAAAACTACTAATGTAAAGATAAAAGTTAACACAAAAGATGAAGAATTACTAATATGTTATTTATATATAGGATTTTGCTAGCAACTAATACTATGTATTTAGATGCTACAGAGGCTTATGTACTTTGCTATTAAAATTGAAACCTTGCTTTCTCTTATTTTCCTCCCTTCAATATTTTTACTAGAGAGTATTATGAAATATTTCAACAGCAAAGATGTAATCAATATGATTTGTGCCTCCATAAGTATGAACATTATAAAAATGAAATTCCATATATATAGAAATCCACATTTATATAACATAGAAATGTAGCCTTTAAAGATTTAATCTAGTATATTTTATACTGTGTTTGGTCTCCAAGGGTTTACAATATATAAATATTATCCATTGAATCACCAAATTAAGTTTGAATAATATAAATTATAACCTCTAATATATAAATTACTTTATTAAGCTCCTCTACATTACATTTGTGAAAAGATTATGAAACTTTTAGGCAGTTAAACTTTTGAGATTAAGTAATGAAGAATTAGGGTAAAACATTTTTCAGTCTCTATGAAAATGAATGTATTCGATTAACAATTATTCTGATTCAACCAGTATCATAGAACAGTTAATAAATTTTATAAATTTAAAGCACAGGTTAAAAAAAATAAATAAATGAAGCACAGGTTAAAGTAACTCTAAAACTTAGGTTAAACTAGCTATTATTGCTTATCTGTTATCAGCCAGTCATTTATATTAATCTGTAAAATGAATCTTTCACACTTATAGCAGTCTTCTTTTCTAGAAAGACAACTGTCCAGTCTGTATGTGGATTGAGATTCTAAGATTAATATTATTTTGATAATACCCGGCCTCAGAAAAAAATTATCTTTTTTGGTAAGATTGGATGAATGGGGAGGCATACTATTTCGTTTACCCCTGAGAGTTGTAAGTGATTGTTTTGCATAAATATCATTTCTTTACAGGTACTTACCTAAATATGATAGCATGTACTTAATCTGATGGTGTGGATGCCTATGAAACCAACAGAATCTCAGATCTCAGGTTTATGGTTTATGATCATCTCCTACTGATTCAGTGTAATGTGTTATAATTTTGTTTTCTATAAAGCTTTTCTATGAGTATGACGTTATGTAATTTCCCCTGTCAGTTCTTTCCTTGAAGAGCTTATAGTTTAGATAAATGAAGAAAATCTAAA
>NW_024426877.1:0-5172 GCF_017311325.1 Ursus maritimus
GGTTCTCCAGAGACCTTGTGGAGAGGCTGGAGGCAGAGGACAAGGCTGACTGGTGGAGGCGGGCAGCCTCCACGGCCGCATCCATGTCCACATCACTGCGAGAGCGGGGCACGTTCTCCACCTTCCAGGACCACTTCAGCTCCTCCCAGCCCTTCAGGCTCTCAGAGCGGCCCAGGCAGATCTCTGAGTGTGAGCTGTAGCTCTCCAGCAGGTCCTTGGGGAAGTTCCTGTGGAGAGCCGCTGCATCCCAGGCTCCGGGGCGTCATACGGCTGGGTGTTCTCAAAGTGCTGAATGATGTTCCTCACGTTTCCTGGTTTGACTTCCACAGGGGACAAGGGAATATGAAATGTGCTCTGTGAAGAGCTTTTGGGCTTCCTGATATACTTGAGGATAGGGTTTCGCCTCTTGTCCTCCAAGGCATCCTTGTCTTTTTTGGAATTGCTGCTCTTCTTGGTCTTTGGGAAGAAGGGCAGCCACTTGTCCTTGTCAGGAGCTACCTGGGCCTTTTCAGCTGTGCCGGAAGGCCATGCCTCTCGGAGACGGAGCCCAGCGTAGCCCAAATAGGTATCGAGAGCGAAATCCATGGGGGCACTCTTGTCCTCCTCGTACTTGGACAGAATGCCTGCCAGGGCGGCTAGCTGCTTCTCGGCCACTTGGCGCTCTCGGACAGGGTCCCCATCCAGGTCTAGCAGGTCATTCTCACCGTACAGACTACCCAGCCCCAGGGTGTGCTTTGTTCTGTAGTCCTGGATCTGCCCCTGGATCTCGGGCATGGCTGCCTCCTGCACTTCCCAGAGTGTGGTGCGGACGTCCTCACTGCCGCGCAGACGCAAGTCAATTTCAGCCTGTAACACCTCCGGGACTTTCACTCTCAGCGGCGCATTTTTCTCTAAGAAAATATTCCAGATGTCTTTTCCTAAGCTTCAGGAGTCCTTGGGGTTTGTCTGCTGGTAAACTTCTGCACACAGGTAAAAAAGCAGCGGACTGGGGTCAGCCTGAGAGAAGATGTACCGCAGGAAAACGCCCAGGTGAGCGGGCCGTGCCTTCAGCTTCTCAAGGTCCTGGAAGATGATGTCGCCCACGTTGTTGAAATAACCCGGGTCATAATCTTCCTCTGGGCCAATAATTAAAGGCTTCGGGCTCTGGTCTGCGCCCTGCTCGCTGGTGCCAGGCCCTGGTGCGTCCGAGCCCTGCCGCCGGTGGTGCTGGGCCAGCCTGGCCATGATCACAGGTGAGGTTCGGGGACTGCCCAGCCCAGGGTCTGACAGTGCCAAGTTCCAATTCATCAGCGCCTCACTGAGGGAGGGGAAGTGCTCCGTTCCAGCATCCAAGCCGCTGTCTCCCTCCTGGCAGTCCAGAGAGAGCTGGCCTTCTGATGCTCTCTGGCTGTTGTCACCATATAGGGGGGGTATGTCCACGAAGCCACCTGTCTCCTGCTGGATCTTCAGCTGGAGCTGAGTGACACACCTCTGGGCACCTTCGATCTGCTCCTCCAGCAGGCTGGCAGGATTCCGGCTGTATACCTCACAAATACACTGTAACTCCTTTTCCTCCTGCCTCAGCATATTGCAAAGGATCTGGGTGGCATGTTTTTGGAATTCGGGATCCTGCAGTGGTTTGCCCCCGTGATAGCTGCGGGGGGCAGAGGTGGGGAGGGCAGCGGTGGGACAGGGAGGGTGACTCGAGGCTCCGGGCGGGGAGCAGGATCCTGCTGCAGCCAGAGACACCTACGGACGAGGGAAGAGCCAGGAGGGTCAAGTGTGACGTAGGCACCAGATTTGATAAGCTTCACCACCTCAGGTATGAGCTGTTGGTCACCATGGTGCTGTTGACTTTGATGATCCGAGTCGCCCTCTTTGACACCAGCTCTCATGGCTGCCCCTCCAGGCGGCACAGACTGCACCAGAAAACGTCGGTCCCCACTGCCGTGAAGCCAAGAAGCCATGCTGGTCCTTCTGGATGATGACACAGCGCGAACAAGACCTGTCTAGGGCATCAGAGGCTGGGAGGTGGGAAGGGGACCTGTGTTCAGGCACCAAATCTCCCAAAGACAGGCCACTTAACCTGTCTATGCTCTGGGGTAACCTCACACTCATGGTTTCTCAGTGTCTCCTAGCGAACAAGGATCCTGCAGTTTTGATGTCTTGATCAGGGCTGAGTCAGCTGCAATTTTAAGAAAGGTGGGAGGAGGCCTCCCAACCTCATGGTCGGATGGTGGGATGGTCAGATGCTTGGATGCTCGATGCTTTCTGCTGGCTCTCTCAGGACCCTGGGAACTGAGGCTCCGCTCTACTTGTACGCAGGGAGCATGGTGTCTTTCTCAGCCCCTGGCCCCTCCCCCTCGGAGAAAAACCGAAAGAAAAAGAGGAAAAACTATGACCTTCTTAGAACCAAAAACCAACCACAAATCTCTTCAAGGTTAGCGCTATGGGCTAAGACATGAATCACAGAAATGTGCCTTCAAATATCAGTCTTCACTGCAAGATACAGATGAGTCCATGCTCCAGGCTGTCCACTGCAGCTGTCCTCCATACGCAGGCTGTCGTGGCCATGCAGGGCATGCCAGTCCCCACGCTCAGCACGGCGGCGACGCCAAGAGCCAGGGCAGGCGGGAGGCGCAGTCGAACCGGCACCGGGGCAGGCCCTGGGCCACGCTCCTCAGGAAATAAATGAAAGCATACAACAGGACGTGCACCTGGCAGCCCTTCAAGTCTGGGGCAGCCCTGCGGCACGCGTTTATGGAGCTCCTTAAAACACAGCAACAAAAACGCTTTTACGTGAAAGGTCTGGAAACCCTTCAAGGAGCCGAAGGCACCAACGAGGCGGCGCCGCCTCAGCCCGCGGCCCGGCCTCCCGGCGCCCGCCCCGCCTCCCGGGCTGCCATCAACCGCGGCGCGCTCGCGTCCCAGCGCTGCCCGACCCGCGGCCTCCTCGTGCCAGCCGCGTGGGCCCGGCCCCATGCCCCTGCCCCGCCCCGCGCAGGCCCGCTCGCCCGCCGCTCGCACTCCCGCTCCCAGGCTCTGACGTCCTTCCGGGCCTTCCCCCTCAGCGCGCCGCTCCTCCGGAGCAGGCCTGGCCAACCGCCGTGCCCACGCCTACCCTCCGCCTCGCTCTGGCTGCAGCTACAAAAGACTTCTCAAACTCAATACAAAGAAACAAAAAACAAATCATAAAATGGGCAGAAGTTATGAACAGACACTTTTCTAATGATGACATACAAATGGCTAACAGACACATGATGTTCAAAATCTTAGCCATCAGGAAATTCAAATCAGAAACCACACTAGATACCACCTTACACCAGTTAGAATGGCAAAATATAACAAGGCAGGAAACAGCAATTGCTGGAGAGGATGTGGAGAAAGGGGATCCCTCCTACATTGTTGGTGGGAATGCAAGTTGGTGCAGCCACTCTGGAAAACAGTGAGGTCCCTTAAAAAGTTAAAAATGAGCTACCTTCTATGACCAGCAATTGCACTACTGGTATTTTAAAGATACAGACATAGTGAAGAGAAGGGCCATATGCACCCCAATGTTCATGGCAGTCCACAATGCTAAATCGGGAAGGAAGAACGAGATGCCCTTCAACAGATGACTGGATTAAGAAGCTGTGTCCATATATACACTGGAATATTACTCAGCTATCAGAAAGAACGATTCTCAACATTTGCTGACAACATGGCGGCACTGAGGAGATAATGCTAAGTGAAATAAGTCAAGCAGAAGACAATAATCTATGATTTCTCTATCTATGAACATAAGAACTAGGAAGATGGGGGGAAGAAAGGGATAAAGAAAGGGGTAATCAGAAGGGGAATGAAGCATGAGAGACTGTGGACTCTGAGAAACAAACTGAGGGCTTCAGAGGGGAGGGGTGGGGAATGGGATAGACTGGTGATGGGTAGTAAGGAGGGCACGTATCGCATGGTGCACTGGGTATTATACGCAACTAATGAATCATCGAACTTTACATCAAAAAAATAAATAAAAATTAAAAAGAAAAAAGAAAAATAGGTCAAAATAACTATTTTCAGACATTATACTACAGGCAGTGCAAGACTGTGATCACTGGGAGAAGCTAAATTCAGCCAGTAGCACCTTCCAGACCATGGAGCATGAAAAGGAGCCTCCAACAGCACTTGCGAGTCTCAGTGAGCACAGCAGATAAAGAATGGAGTTTGGAGCTACCACACTGAATCCAATCTGTAAGGCAGCATTCCAGAGGGAACTGCAGCAGAGAAGGAGCTATAAAAATCTGCAGAGATGAACCCGGGGTCTTCAGTACCCCCCCACATACACGCACGCACGTGTGCAGGTATTCTGCAGGGCCGAGAACAGGAAGACTATTGGGGAAAACAATGCCTGAGCTTGGAGAGGGTTTGGAATGTTAGAATTCTACCCCATCGGAGTGGAGAGAAGTCAATGAGCACTCGGAGCTCTCATACGAGATCCCAGAAAGACCCTATCTTAAAGTAGGACTAATCTAACCCCAAAGTAAAAGCTATTCTAAACCATATCGTCTAAGAGTTAAAAAGAAGCCTTAAAAGATTAAGCTGATCCACAAAAAAAATAAACCATATCCCAGAACAAAACTCAATACCCTATTAGGGGAAGATAACAAAACTTCCTAACTCAACTCCATAATGTTGAACATATAATCTAAAGTGTTAGAAAAAAAATAGTAAAAAAATTTTTAAAAAGGAATGTATATGTTTCTTACTCTCAAAAACTATTTAGAGGGTTATCAGTTAGATGAATTAGAGTGAATCCAATTTATATAACTGCCTAACAACAACTAATGGGATATATCAGTTTGCTTCATCACATTATCATACCACTACCATATAGTAGCTCAATTCAGAGAGCAATTACTTAATAATGTGGGTTCAACTAACTTTTTTTGAATTACAAATCAAGCAAATCTTCTACAAGTCATTTAAATTATTGCAGCCCTAGTTTCTTTAGCTGTAGTATGCATAGAATGATGCCTACCTCTCAGTGCCCTGGTGATGGCTAAAAATGGCAAGAGATGGGAATATGTTTAGTTTGGTACTTGACTAATAACAGGACTTCACTATTATTTATTCATTAGATTTTTTAATGACAGAAAGATACATATTGTGAAAATTAAAGCTCGCTGATTTCCCTTACTGACAACAGTATGATCTACC
>NW_024426878.1:0-5171 GCF_017311325.1 Ursus maritimus
AAATTAAATTAAATTAAAAAGCCTGTGATTTGGAAACTAGATAAGGAGCCTTATGTGTATTCTCCTATAAACTCATTTATTTTTGGTTGACATCTTTGTGCATATTGTACCTGCTTTTAGGTGATTAAACGTTTGTGTCAGAGTCTTTGTTCCTAGACATAAAAGTTATGTTTTTAAGTGAAGATCTGGGTCCATAGTGCATAATTTTAATTTAACCTGTAAAATTTACATGTTTGCTAATCCAGGGTAGGTCCACTTCTATAAAATCCTCTCCCTTGGGAAATCTTCATAAACATCTAGTTAGTGGAGACAGAAATGCTTCTAGGTAGTACCAAATGCAGCTGTGTTGAAAGATTTCCTATCCTTAGATATTTATGAAGATTTTCTAAGAACAGTTTGTTCCTTTATCTTATACTCCAAAGCTACACAGTGATATTTTGAACTGATATTTAGCAAATTCACTTTAAATAAAGTGGATATTTGAATATCAATTTCTACTGAATTCATTTCCTTATTTTTTTTTTTTTGATTTCATACTTACTACAGGCACTAGCCATGGAAAAAAATGATAACAGTTGTTCCCACATCAAATTCACTTTACACTAAATTGTAATCAGTTATCCATTAAAACACTCTTATTATGGAAGAGAACATCTCTCTCTCTCTCTCTCTCTCTCTTTTTTTTTTTTTTTTTTTTTTTTGCTAGTAGAGTCTTACTTTGTTGTTTAAAGCTTTAAGGTAGCTGGCTACATACCACAGTATAACATATGACATGAATTATTTCAACCTTTATTAACATCCTTCTAGTATTGTGTTAGCAAAAATTGAGACTTTTAACACTTTACTTCCTTATAACAAATTATAAACAATAGAATTATCTCTCTATTCAATATTAGTAAGTTTAAAAGAATACACAGGCATTAGGAATATATTTGAGAAAGAAAATCAGCATATCAGCTTTAGAAATTATTATGTTGTAGAGTTTTATAGAATATTTAAAAATTTACTTGCATTGTTGAAAACTAATCTTATTCAACAAATCTGGAATATTTGTCACACTGCTAATGAGTTTGGCATGTTAATTCACAAGATGCTATTCAGCTTTGCTAGAAAAAGTATGATACACCTGTAATGGCCTATTTTATTACAAGCATGGGATAAACACATAAGTATCATTGAGAAACGTGTTCTGAGAATAAATTTTTCATTTTTGCTCTGTAGATATGCATCTTTAATTTAAAAGGTGACTTCAAACAATATGTAATATGGTATTAGGATGTAATAAGCTTTGCTTTTATAGTTCAGTTAAAACAGAATTTTGCTTTGTTGTTGTCATGCATCGTCTTAATTTTCAACTTCTACAAGTTGTCTTGCTTTGCAAAAAACTTAAATGTTTGGGGGCGCCTGGGTGGCTCAGTCGTTAAGCGTCTGGCTTCGGCTCAGGGCGTGATCCTGGCGCTCCGGGATTGAGCCCCACATCAGGCTCCTCTGCTGGAAGCCTGCTTCTTCCTCTCCCACTCCCCCTACTTGTGTTCCCTCTCTCATTGGCTGTCTCTCTCTCTGTCAAATAAATTAAAAATCTTTAAAAAACAAAACAAAACCAAAAAAACCTTAAATGTTTGGCTGCATTGCTCATATTTGTAAAAATAAGTCACTTCAAGGTTGTGCTGATGCATAGATAGGTTGTAGTGACCTTAGTAGTGATGGAAAGGGAGGGTACTTAATATACAAACTGTGAACTGCAATGACATCCTTACTTTTGGATGATGTGTATTCTTATTTTTCTTTTCAGCATTTTAATGAAGATTGCTTTGAAGCTTTTATGCAGTAGCATATTTTCTATAAAATTTAGTTTAGCACAGTGAACAAAAGTAGTTAAATTAATAACTTAAAATCAGTCTCTAATTTATACATCTCAAGTCTAGCATTCCTGTATGCACACAGTAAATAATGCATAGCCTGGGCTCTGTGTTGCTTTCAGATATTTTTATCCAAGTTATGAGCTTCTTATTGCTGTGGTGTTGTGCTAAACTTTGAACCTTATTTCTTCTGTTAAAAATCAGTATACCTACTATAATTTAGTAAGACACTGGCCATAATGTTCCATTGTTATAACTTTGATCTTTCACTCTGGATTTACAGTGGCTGGTTTGTATAAAGTAATTTACACAAAGATGACAATGTTAATACCTGTTGCACATAAATGAACGTGCCCATTCTCAGTAGCTGACATAGTAACATAATCAGTTTATCTATGCATTGCTAGGACCTTGATATAAGATGGATCTAAGAGGTAAACAGTGTTTCTTATCTAAAGTTTTGATTATCAGCAAGTTGAATGGACACTTTAGTTATTTAAATAAAGATTTTTGACCACAAGCCAGAAAATGATATGAGAGAAAAATAAATTCCAGCTAGTTTAAGAGATTTTTTAAATGTCAATCTGAGTTTAGCCTCTTAGAGAGCACTAACTAGCTGGCAACATTTATTTTTAATTCCTTATTAAAATGAGGCAATAATTTGCAAGATTTTTGTACATATATATGTAAATTCCTAATATATTTTTAGATCTAATTCAGTATTTTCTGACTGCTTCCACCATGTATAATACCATTTTTGTGCATGCTTGATGTGACATCCATAAATTGTACCACTATGACTTTATCTATATAAAATAGCTATTTATTGAATTTTCTTTTGAATGCTGGGTTTACTGGGGGATTTTTTTACCTCCGGTTAAGCATCTTAACAGAGAATTTGTTACTGTTTATTAGAAGAATTGCATTTGAGAGTATGAAAATTACTGATTTGCAATTTTATGAAAAAACAATAATACCTTTATTATCAAACAGTAAGCACAATTCTTATGACGAACTGTGATAAATGTTTTTTTCTTTTGCTGCATTATTTTCTCATGAACAAACCAAAAATCCATGGTGAATTGTTGCATTGTTGGCTGGTGTATCTTTCATGTACAGGGAATTTGAAGAGTACAGTAGATTCATTTAGAAGTGTAACTGGTGCTGTGATTATAGCAATACTTAACTTTTGTTAGTCGTACTACATCTTTTCCATGGTCGCTTTTTAAATGTTCAGTTTTCCTCTTGTCATGGTCAACTGCTGAATTTACTTGAAGGATGTAGAGTACTGTTTAAACAATACTAAAGTGCATACAATTGGGTCAAAGAATTGTGCACTTGTTTCCTTTTTAATTTTTAGAATGGAGGGTCATAAATATTTGAGAATGTCAGATCTAATAGAGCATAGTGGTATTATTTAATTTAACCAAAATCTCTAGTGAATATTTCAACTTTGAATGTAAACTAATGAATTAACCTGATCACCAAGGAGACTGTTTGCCCAGAGTTTCAAAGCACATTGTCTACAAATGGAATTTGAAATAATTTATAAAAATATTGACATTACTATGTTTTTTAAAAAGTTCTTAATTTTTTCACTAAAAGGAGGAAACTATTAGTTTTATTGTTAAATACAGTAGATATTAAAACTCCTCTTAGATGAACAGTAATTACAATTGCCCCAGTTTGAAATAAGTACCCTGTATGAGATTAATTAGTGATAATCACAACACATTTTAGTGTCACATGTTCAAGAGGAAGTTGCTATTGTTGCATTGATTTTAATATTTGTACCTAAACACTGATTTTTTTTAGCATTATCTTGTATTTGTTGTACTTTAATACCTGGTGTACAGTTCCAGAAATAATAATCTGGAAATCGTAAAAAAAAAGAACAGATTTTTCAGTGTTTACATGATAAGAAAAATGCTATGTAGCAATATATTTTTTTCATTTTTAGTAACTTTTTCAAGACAATGATTTATCATTGGTATTCTTAGATTCTTTCAATATGATACTAATTTCTTAGCGCATACTAATTGATAAAGCTTTTTTTACCTCCTTGGGATGAGACATAATTACATTCTCCACTAAATAATATTACAAATGAAACCTTCGATTCTATTTTGCATTAGAATCTTGTGACATTCCCGTATTGGAGAATGCCAGAATCAAAAGTAATGGCACATGGTTTAACCTCAATGACAAGTTGGACTATGAATGCCTTGAAGGATTTGAAAGCAAAGATGGCCGCACAGGTTCCATAGTGTGTGGTGAGGACGGTTGGTCTCATCAACCAGAATGTTACAATAAGTGCTATTTTTTCAGGTATTCTTTTTTTCAGGATTAACAAAATTAACAAAATGTGTTTAAAATGTACCTCTTCGAACAAATTTGCATTATTTAAAGTCATTTTTAAGAAATAATGACTAAAATCAGGTGTCTCCTGATTTAATGCAAACTGGGAGAACCGGGTGTTTTAAAGCCCAAAGACAATAATCTATCTTTAACACAGTTCGTTAATGTTTCCTATGGGCCACACACATGATAGATTTGTAAGTAAAGTACAATTGTGCTTGTTACTCTAAATGCAGGCTTTCATATTATTTAAAACGGGGTTCTTTTAGTGTACGGTGTAAGAAAACCAAAATTATAGCTTCTTACAATTTCCTCACCCATTTTGCTCCTGAGTTTCTGCTTTTACACCTACCTTGGGTGTTAATTTCTTCAGGTCCCAAAAGATCTTTCTTTTCTGACTTTGACAAGTTCTGTGGACTATTATTACGTGAATCTTTTTCGCATTTGCTCATTCACTATTTTCCAGGAGTAGGAGTAGGACTTGAATCTGAGGGAAACTTGAATGGATTTAGAGTGTTCTACACCAAGGGAACAGTATGTACAAAACTTTGACAACAAAACAATATTTGCAAAATATCAGGGTGAGCAGATTCTACTCAAGATGTGGGAGAATTTTATGAACTGAGGCTGGATAAGAGGCAAAGAAAGCATTATTCAGCTTATTTTCAAGGCATGTCAGCCTTTAGATTAAGTTTATGATTGATAAAAAGCCATAAAGAAGTCTTAAGGAAAGAAAAAATATTTATTTATATTTTTTGAAAAGTTTTTTTTTTTTCCATAAGTTGTGCTTGTGGCGGGGAAAAGATTCAGCAGTTTATGTAGGGCGAGTAAGTGTGGGGATTGGGATAGGGTGATAGCCAATGAGATGCAGAACACATTCGCGATCTAGTTCGTTGGTAGAAAACACAACTGGATGCAAGAGGGAGTAATAATCAAGGGATTCACATGCTTGTT
>NW_024426879.1:0-5160 GCF_017311325.1 Ursus maritimus
GTATTATGCTAAATGAAATAAGTCAGAGAAAGACAAATACGGTACAATATCAACTTATATGTGAAATCTAAAAATGCTAAATACATAGAAACAGAGACTAGAATGGTGGTTACCACGGGCTGGGGTGAGGGGTCAGGGAAGAAGAGGTGTTGATCAAAGAGTATAAACTTCCGGCTATAAGATGAGTAAGTTCTGGGGATCTAAAATACAGCATAGTGATTATAGTTAATCATACTGTATTACATACTCGAAAGTTGCTAAGAGAATAGATCTTAAATGTTCTCACCACAAAAAAGAGATGGTAACTATGTGACAGGATTGATGCAGGTGTTAGCTTAGGCTAAAGTGGTAATCATTATGCAACATATACAAGTATCAAATCAATAATATACCTTAAACTTATACAATGTTAAATGTCAACTTTATCTCAATAAAGCTGGGAAAAAAAGAAAGTATATGTGCTAAGTTTTCTGATGTTTTGTCTACTTCAACTCAAAGGGCTATACATTTCTCCATCTCCTGCATTCATCCAAATCTATACTGACCGGTTGGAAAACCAATTTACCTAAAATGCTTGTGTCAACAAATCAACCGCGAGGATCATATTTGCTCAAAGTTTTGAGATATTTGATTATGGAAAAGGTTTCTAATTTGGATAGGTCATTAGTCTCTCCGCATATCACACTCTTACTGATACATCTGAAAACATTTACAGCAACTACCCTTCACAAAAGTTCTAATATCACGTAAGCCATGACAGTATGAGTAGTAATATATGTACAGACACCACCAACAGCTGCATTTTAATGGTACAAAATATATTTTTCAAGGTCTAGTTAAATCTGAGACCTAGATGATAGCAAACCTGAGTGCTAATTTGTTTTACTGATCAAACTTTGGTCAAGAAAATAATTACCTAAGTAAAATCATTTCAAAGAATGGTCAAATTGTTCAGGAACTATGTATTACTCTGAGAACTGGTAACAAGAAAAATACTTCCAATGGTTTGACCAAAGAAAATGAAACTATTTTAGAATTTACATACCAGAAACAGCACTGTCCAACCCAGCATATATGTCCAAAGAACCTTCATCATTGTTTTTAAGAGGAGACGCTGCAAGAAAATCAAAGATGCGTTAAAACTGATTTTAGGCACTTAGTGAAGTTTTTCTATTCCTACTCTGAAGAACCAGGAAAAGGAGACTTTATTAGTCATATACCAAAAAAGACAATTGTTTTTATGTTTTTATACATCCTTATAAACAGAAAGATATCAGTACACAGACTTATGACTCAGTATCTAAGATTTAGGCTTAAAAACTCACTTTCAAAAAGAAACTTTTGAGAAGGTTCCAATTCCAATAATACCAGATTAGTTCTATCAGACCAATCCTCCTGCCAATAACAACTATAAACTCCAAGCAAACTATTAAAAGCTATCTGTAGTCAAATGCTCTACTACTAGACAGACTATTATTGTGGTGAAATCATTTCCCATTATATACAAATACTGAATCATTATGTCATACACCTAAGACTAATAGAAAGTTATATGTATAATTATACCTCAATTTGAAGAAAAAAGGGCAATCTAAAAAACTGAAAAGCAACCCAAAGCAGACAAAAACTGAGGAGGGATAATAACTGCGAAAGAGAACAGTCCTTATCCTTCTTTTACGACAATTTTTTTGGTAGAAGCATTGGCCCTAATTGGAGCCAACAATGGGCAGTGAAAGTCAAATGGAAACCTCTAGTCCTAATATCTTAAAGAACAAAAGAAAGAATTTGGGAGTGATAATAGCAACTAGAAACTAAGAAATAAGAAAGAAAATCCAGAGAGCCAGAGTATTCCCCAAATTGTGCCCAAATCTCCAAGTGACCCTCAAACTACATAAGTAAAGGTTAGAACTCCAAAGCATCCAGCTAAAGTTAAGATATCTGAACAGAGTTTTTAGCTGCTATCCACCACAGTAAGACAGAAGTTTAGCCAAGTTAAATACTCGCTAAAAGTAAAAACAACATTTTTCAGAGCAATATAGCATAATCCAATGTCTCTAGAACATAATATAATTCACAGTGTCCAGAATGCAATCCAAAATTACTACACAGGAAATCTTGTCAGAGAAACATAAATCATTAAAACAAAGAATGTGGGGCACCTGGCTGGCTCAGTCAGAGAAGCATGCAACATGATCGCAGGTTCATGAGTTCAAGCCCCACGTCGGGTATAGAGATAACTAAAAACAATAATAATAAGCTAAAAAAAAAAAAAAACAAAAACAAAGAATGAAAATCCTAAAACTGAAAACTGCAATTTCTAATTTTAAAAAATTCACTGAATGTGCTTGACAGCAGAGCCAGTGAACTTGAAGACAGATCAGTAAAAATTACCTCAATCTGAAGAACAGAGAGAAAAAGATTTAAAACAAAATCAAACAGATAAACAACATTAAAAGTCTTAGTAACCTATAGGATAATGCCAAACGTTCTCACATACTATATATCTGGAGTCCCAGAAGAAAAGAGAGAATGGGGAGGAAAATTTTCTAGAAGGAAACTAGAGGATACTAGAAGGACTAGAAATGATAAATAATTGAGTAAATATAAAAGACTAATTTTTCGTAATTTCTTTTAATTCCTCTTAATTTTTCTAAAGATACACAGAATGCGTTAAAGTAAAAATCACAGCTTTGTATCATGAGGTTTATGACATCTTTAACATAAAAGGATGAACGGAGGTTAAATACAACTATACATACAAAATTCTACATCTTGGGTGAAAAGGTACAATACTAGGAAAGTAGACTACAAAATATTAAAGAAGTATACTGCAATCCTTTGAGCAACCACTAAACAATAATGCAAAGAGGTGTAGTCCATAAAGCTAATATATAAATTAGAATGGAATTCTAAAATATATTCAACATTTGAAAGAAGGCAAGAAAATCAGAAAGAAAAAACTGATGAGAAAAACTAAAATAAAGCACTAAAATGACAGATTAAATTCCAATCACAATAATAAAGAAAATCTGGGGACTAACTGATAGAATAGGAATAAAAACAGCATATTAAATAAAAGTATTATATCAGTGTTGAGTTTAATGAAATTGATAGTTATGCCGTTGTTATATTAAAAAACCTAACTTTTTCTTATGAAATACACACTGAAGTATACAAATGATACATGCAACTTACGAGTAACAAATATCTATTTTGTATTTCTTTGGCTGTGACAACAAATATCATTATCACTTATATTGGCAACGTTGTTAATTTCATTAAATTTAAGAGACTTGAAAGCATACAACAATAAGAAAGTTCACATTTACTAAGCATTTCCTATTTGCCAGGCACTTTATTGTATTAATTCATTTATGTGTGAGAAGAAAAAGTTGATGAGTGGTATCAATAAGAATAAATTATTTTATAATTAAATAAATTTAGAAACAGTTAAAATGGGCTCTTACCAGAAAAGACATCAAATAAACTTGTTCCATCACCATTGTCATCATCTGCTGCCATGATCCTATTTCCTTTTGACAGTCGCCATCTAAAGCATTAAATATAAAGATTTTCCACTGTTAAAATCAACCTCACAATTCAGAGAGTAAACCTAGCTTTAAGTTAAAAAGCAACTTCCAAATTTGGACACATGAATAAATTCACTCTCTATCATCACTTTAAAAAAAGTGCCTAACATTTTCTAAAACCTTAAACTTGATTATAGTTAAACCATGTCACAAAGTAAATGATGTTAATTTTATAAAATAGACCAAAATACAAATTAACTTTTACACAAAAACAGGCCAACTATCATACTAAATAAATACAACTATATGGTGAGTTCTGTGAGTCCTCTTAGCATACCATCCAACCTCGGGTTGGTCTTGGGAACTCCACACTTACATGTTTTCACCAGGAAGAGAGTAAGACAGGTAAACAAAGAATCTGATACTATACCAGTCCCGGTAAAGATGTGAGAAAAGAGGTGTTCTCATACATCACCCAAGTGTATACTGCTCCAAGCTCTATGGAGGCAATCTGGCAATAACTATCAAATTTTTAAATGCAAATAATCTTTGACCCAACAAGTCACATCTAGTAACATGTTCTACAGATACATAAGCACATGGTTACAAAATGTATGTAAAGGAATTTTCAGTGCAGTGCTTTGGTAGTAGCAAGAATGGAAGCAACAGAAGAATCCAAAACAGTTAAAAAAAAAAAAAACCTGACTTATCTGACATTCTCCATTCTGCCAATAAAATTTGATGAATGGTGCCTATAGTCAATGAACTGTGGCTACTGAGGGTCGTTAAGGGTAGATACCTGCGCCAGTACATTTCCACTCCCACCAACTAAGATATACTCTTATCAACAGCCAGGTTACATTTACTACCAAATTCAATTATGCCAGTTTCCTTATTTTTCTAAGTAATAATATTATGAAAGATTACACTGCCAAAGGAAATTCTTTTCCACTGCAATCTAAGCTGAATGCTCTGAAAAGACTCACAGGTGAGTAGCAAGATACATACAGTTCTTACTTCATTTTATTTTTTTTAAAAGTGATGGAAATCATAAGCAATGTCTTATGGGTGTGGTTTAGGCAAGAAAGAAGTCAAGGGCACCTGGCTCAATAGGTAAAGCATGTGACTCTCGATCTCAGGGTGGTGAGTTCAAGCCTCATGTTGGGCACAGAGCTTACTTAAAAGGAAAAAAAATTTTTTAAATAAAAAAAAAAGTCAGAACTCTAATCACTGGATTCATTCTCAAAGAAAAGGTCATGGTTCTACCACAAGAGATACAATTTATGTTATTCCTTTAAATAAAATTAAAGTATACATCTTTTCTTATTCATTACTCACATTCCCCATTTCAACATTTTTTCCAATTAGCTGATTTGATTAACTGCTGTAATACAGCCTGCACAGTAATTACAAAAGGCACAAATGGCACAATCACATCTGGCAAATAATACAAATGACTCTGGGTAAAGCAAAACTCTACTGATGGAACAGAAACTCACAGGCTTCCTAATGGTAGTAACCTACTACCAGCTGTAAACTGCCATATGGAGGAGGGAACATCAGTAAATGGGTTTTTCACAGAATGGAGATAATGATTTTTTTTTAAAGATTTTATTTATTTATTTGACAG
>NW_024426880.1:0-5154 GCF_017311325.1 Ursus maritimus
GAAAGGAAAGGAAAGGAAAGGGAAGGGAAGGAAAGGGAAGGAAAGGAAAAGGAAAGGAAAGAAAGGAAGAAAGGAAAAAGAAATTTCCTCTTGGAAGAGCTGTTCTTATGTGTCTGTGATCTACTTGGACTCTGGGCTGCATAAGCTTGCCTCTGACTCCACTGGCTTCCCAGGGTAGGAACAGGAAGGTTAATTTAAATACTCTCCTAACAGCGCACAAACAGCATCCCCTGCCTTTGCCATTTACATGTTTTAAGTCTGAGGTGGCAGTCTTTGAGAGCAGAGTTTTTGGCATCTTTGATCAATCTACTTTAGATGGCAGATCAGCGCCCCCTCTGCACCACCGCATGAGGGGCAGGCTCAGGGATTCCAGTCCTCCTTCATTTCCTTTTCACTCCCTGTGACCTTGAAGCTACCAACAGGAAGAGAAAATAACCATCTGTCCTCATTAAGCCCCTACTGAGTAACTGGGTTTCCTAGTTTCCCAGTCTGGATAGGCAAATTCTTCACTTGGCTTCTTGGGATGTTTAATTGGCAAGAATGGACCAGCTGCCTATATGGCTACTATTTTTCTGCAAAGGAGGAAACATAGTTGATTAGGAGGAGTTATTAACCTGTCATAGAAGCTCTTAGGGGCAAAGAGAGAAATGGAACTGTCAAAAACCAAAGAGCATATCTTGTTCTGAAGCCAGCGACTCCTATAGTAATCTCCCCTGGAGCCCCTGTCCCATGGTACAGAGGCTGTGGAGACCTACACTGGAGGTTAACCCTGGCTATTCTCCTCTGTGGCATGAAGGAAGGAGCACAGTCTTGTCATGGTGGCTGGGTGATAGGCCCTGGAGTCAGGGAGCTTGAATTTGGAGCCATCTCCACCTTCTAGGATTTTAGGTTAAGTACTTGATCTTCAAGCCTCCATTTCCCCGTCTATACAATGGGGATAAAAAATAGTGCCAAACTCATAGATGCAGTCTACAACAATAACAAAACAATCCATGTTTCCATCCCTTGCATATAGAAAGTGTTTATCAAAAGTGTTTAGGCTTTCCAGGCCAGATGGTCTCTGTCGCAGCTCCCACCTCTGCCCTGGTAGTGTGAAAACAGCCATCTGTAATACATAAAGGAATGGATGTGGCTATGTTCTAAGAAAACCTTATTTATAAAAATGCCGCTGGCCAGATTTGACTGTGGGCTCTAGTTTACAGACTCCTAATCTAGGTCATTCATTATCACGTGAGTATTGTAGACTTGCCTGACGTAGAAACATTGAGAGAGGGAAAGGGGCTCCCTAATTTAATGTAGAACATAAGTAGGCCAGAAATTAGGAATGTGTGGTCATCAGCCTTTAATTCACTCTGTCAAAATGAGTGAAAAAATGCCGCAGACAAATGTGTCAAAACCATTCTTTTGATCCACTCCTCCTGTGCTCAGCCCCTCCTGCAAATTCCATGGGACACCTAGGAAGTCCCGGGGGCTCTGACGAGGCCTGTGTGAAAGAATGGAGTATTTCACAGCTAAAGTTTGTTGTGATATAAAATGTTTTTGGATCTTCTGGCTATAGGAGGGCATAGTTGAAGCTGTAGCTAAATAATGTGAAGTAGGGTACAAAGTGGATAATGTATTTGGTCGCCGTCAGGAACCACATCACATATTGCAACCACTCCCATTCGTCTATCCAATAGCCTTTTTCTCCCTTCTTCCTTACTGATGGAGAGTTGATTTTTTGGGGGGAAGCAAAGTATCCCCCCCAAAAAAGAATTTGAATTCCCAGGCTACCCTTTCAACCAGAGGTGACCCATATGAGACTGTTCTGGCCATTGAGAAATAAGCAGATTCTACAGGCAGGGATTGTAGGAATGCTACCTTTTCCTGGTTAAAAAGGGACAGACTCAGTGGGCGTGCACATTGGTGCTATGTGCTTCCTCTTTCTTCCAGCTAAGAACACAGATATTATGCCCAGAGATGAAAGGACTATCTAGTAATCGTGAAAGCCAACACTGTGGAAGGTGGGACAGAACACTGAAATGAACCTTAATCTTTGATGACTTCCTTGCCTGTAGTGCTTCCTTCTGGACTTCTAATTAATTTGAGAAATAAAAAACTTAATTGCTTAAGCCCCTGTTGGTGGGTTTCTGGTAAATGTAGCCAAACACAACCCTCTGGATTAACTGACTTCAAAATTTTCAAAGCCATGAAAATTAGTCCATTGTCAATATTGAAGTGCTTTCAAAATCTTGACTTTGCTTTGTATAGTATAGACAGTAGAATTAAAAGCAAGACAGTACTGGATTGATCGGTGCTGTTGTTTAGGTCCTGTTCCTCTACGTCATTTCATTAGCTGCAGTTTCAGGGTTCCTGGTGACTACTGAGAAAGGCATTTATGATGGTGAATATGGGTCTATGAAGGAATCTGGTGGGCTAAACACAATCCAGGCTTTACACGTTTAGTATAAGCAGTTTCACAAAAACTTGGCCAAAAAGTAGAAAATCTCAGTGTGACACTAGTATGACACTAGTATATGGCCCCCGAGAGTGTTCCCACATTTTTGCTGTTATCTATGAAGTTCCTTAAGTTAACCATTTTATATAAAAGGAAAACATTGTTTTAAAGTTTTAATTATCCATTCCCGGTCCTCTACCCAGCTTTATAAATAAATTCTATTGAAACCATGTTTATGATGAGTAATTCTTTAAAAATTTTCTCTTAAAAGCCTTTTGCCATTAATATTTCAGTTAATTAAAAATGCATTATGCCTTAATCCTTTGTTAAATGCACAAAAGAATAAAACAGCATATAATATTGAAGTTGGAAGTTTCTTCGGAATTGGGTGGTTGGGCTCACAACTGATGGTTTATTAATGTAAACCTAGTGGGGGGTAAGCCAAAGAACATTTCATGTTCTGATGTTTGCAAAAGAGATCAAATTTACAAGGGCATTGTTTTTTCCCTACTGAATTCCTAAACGTTACTATTAAAAGACATAGAATATGTGTAATACAAACATGTGTATCCCAAGGGACAGTTCAAAAAGATTGCTAAACATGGAAAGTTTATGGAAGAATCCAAAGTCAAATTAATATGCCAGAGCATGGATACTAACTTGGATTTTGGAAATGTTTTCCCAGATTAAAAAGGAGTTTTGGTGTGGGGCCCCATATGGAAAACATGCATAATTTATTTAAAAGACCAAAGCAAAAGTGAATTCACAGTTTGAAATCTGGATAATTATGCTATAATTAAAGGACTAGTTTGTTTTTGTTTTAAAATTATTGTCTTCAGAGTTTCCACCCACCCCCGCCCCCCCAGTGCTATTCAAGGATTCAAAAGTTTAGGGAGTATTTTCTTCATAGTCCTGGAAGTTTTTATCTTCTTTTTTATGTGCCACATAATACGATGAAATATTTCATATTATCTTTTTACTACAATACAACAATAGGAACCTTTCTATCCTTTCCCTCATGATGACTTTCTGCTTTATAAATTATATCTAAATAAGGCCACAATATCAATGAAATTGAGGAAACTGGTTTAGTTGGCTACCTAAGTAAATGAATCAGTTCTATAGGTATTATATAGAATCATTCATTCAAGAAATATTTCCTGAACCACTTTAAATGTTGGGTTCAGTGGAAATGCATTGAGGATCCAATCCCTGACCTCAGGAACTTTATAGCCATAGTTATATAAAGATTCCAAAACATTTTATCAAACATACAACACATGTTAAGAAGCACAGTAGATCTTCAGCAGAGACTAAATCCTCAACTCATCCTCTCCCCACATTTTATTAAATGACAAGCAAACAAAAATGCACTTATATGAAGGAGGAATAGGAATTTTTTTCACAATATCTAAAAATTCTGCGTAATAGATTCCAATGAATAAATATATATTTTTAACTTCTTCTACAACCCATAAAGAAATGGAAGTGATTACATATTCAAATTTTATAACTAGTTTTGAGGATAAAATACCCAAGACACAAGAAAGTTTAGGACATATACAGTTGTGGTAGCAACTGAATTTTAGTTTCTACACTCCCACACTCCTTTCTCTCTTCTACATATATATGTACATTGTATAATTATATATGCTCAAATCATACAGTGATTCTTTATCTATGGGAATAGGCATTCTATTAAATGCCCACACAAGTAAATTATACTTAGAAGGAATGGTTTATATATTCGTTCTTTTGACATAAATCCTGGTAGAGTTAATTTTCGGATGATCAAGCCAAGAATATAAAATATATTATTCTGATTTGAATAATGCACTATAGACTAATGCCCCCTTTAGTTGTTCAAACTTGAGTACATGAGCACACTACATAAGCAAAAACTGTAATAACTGGGCATGGGAAAATATAGTGGAGAGATAAAACCAAATATTACTTACAAACAGTGCTAGTCTGACACATATGTACTGGTACCCATAATCATCCTGTTAGATACTAACATACTAGTTAGATTTAAATGCATAAGCAGTTCACGTAAAGGACAGTAATTAGTATTATTTTAAAAAGTCAAACCCAGCATTCCTCCCTGAGAACAGGGAGGAAGCGAGGGAACTAAGTGGGGCTGGAGGCTGTCCTGAGGTTCCTTTGAAGACCTCAAGATTCAGTCCCCACATAGAGTTCACATTCTCCCTTCTCTTGGCAGAGAGCACCCAGGAATATGGTGTTTCCACCATTGCTAGTGTGAAGGCTCCATTCTCCCCACCGAGCTAATTACATTGAACCAAGGGGAAGGCGATCCCATTCTCTGTACAGATTAAACAGAGAGAGCCTGAGAAACACTCCAAGGACCACACAGCTATCCTGAACCACTCCAGCAGCTCTGCTTAGTTCATGGTGGACACTGGGTCAACTGTTGCGGATGGTTTGGATGAATGCAGAATTGCCCTCTTTTCATGGAAGAGCAGATCACACTGGGCAGCCCAGTCTCACGTTCCAGACAGGAACCTAAGGAGATAAAGAAAATGGAGCAATGAGTCATCCCTCCTCAGCCCCAAGGTGGAAGCCTGGTACTAAGACTGCAGGCGCTGCTTTCCCATTCACAGTACCCATGTGGAGATTGCCGAGGTTGTCTGCTAAATTACTTCATCCTATGGTGTCAAAAACTATTTATTTATTTATTTATTTATTTATTTATTTAT
>NW_024426881.1:0-5153 GCF_017311325.1 Ursus maritimus
CAGCCTTCCCAGAGCTCCTGGGATGCTGGGCACACTTCATACCATGCATGGAAAAGGCGACAGCACGGGCCAGACAGAGCGAGATGGGGATGGGGACCGTGCCGCTGCTGGGAGGGACTGCAGAGCATCGCCCACAGCTCTGAGGTCACGGTGGTGTTGCCAGCCCAGGACCCCAGCGGGCAGCCGTGAAAAGGCCAAGCTCCACGGAGACTGCTGCTTTAATGACATGGATTTGTTGAAATAAAATACAAAAATGAGTTCATTAAGCCCTATTAGCTGGCGAGAACAGAGGCTCATAAATGGAATATTGGCAACCACCACTCATCTGGGATATGCTGGCTCTGCTCGGTGATGACGTGTGCCCGTGGCTTCCCCAAAGATTTACACCAGGAATGAGGTGTGTGTTGTGTTCACCAAGGACCACACGTGTATCTGAAGGAAGGAAGTCTCCGTGTGTGTATGTCTACCCAGGCCTAGCCAGGGTTCTGGGGCTTGGCCCTCGTGAAGTCCGCGGGCCAAGCAGGCAGCCGTGGACACTCTGCCTCCGAAATCGATGGTGAGCGCAGCTCTCATTCCAGCCACGGGCCTGACCGGTCCCCGAGGCATCTGCTGAGAGTCTTTGCTTCCAAAGGCAGCCTCCCTCTATGCACTTTTGGTGTTTCAGCTTTTTTGTTTTCCCTAGCACTGCCTGGCTTGCTTTTTCCTCCCTCTGTATGGCTTAAAGTTAAACTGAACGGGCTCCCTTCTCTGCCCACCCCGCACCATGTTTGGTTCTTCTGCTCTGGGAGACAGGAGGCCTCTCACAGGTGATCCTGTGCCAAGAGACTGGAGAATGAGCTACCTGGTTCCTGCACTGCAGTTTCAGTAGTGACTTCTCCCCTTTCCTGGAGCTACGTTGTTACTGACGGTGAGTATCTCAAAGCATTAGCTCTGAGGGCAGAACCAGGTCTGGCTACATGCACTCTGGTTAGAAGTGAGGGGCACAGGAGGGGTTTTCAGAGCAGAGGTGCCCTCTGGGGTCTGTAGGGGTGGTCTGCAGGGGCTCTGGCCCAGCACAGAAGTGCGACTATGTGTGGCTCTTGGCGACAAGAAGGTGAGGGGTTGGCACCCAGGAAGTTCCCGACTAATGGGAGAGAAAAGAGCTTAGGGGAGGAACGCAGTCCCCAGGTTATGCCTCAGGCACTCCAGACACGGCCTGGAGCCTCAGGACACAGCACCGACACAGTGATGCTGGGCAATTTTCCCGCCTTTGTCCCTGGGGGGGGGACAATGGGAGCTAAGCTGAGCTAAGTTCCAAAGTTCAGGAAAGAGGGGGTGCTACACGCCTGTCTGTGGACACAGCCTAGCTCCTTGAAGTAAGCTGAGTTTCTGGTGGTTTCTGTGACAGGGGAGCAGGTACAAAGCATGAAGACCAATGAGGGAAATTACGGAAATTAAGGTGGTGGCGTTCAATTCGATCCCACATTCAAGAAGGTGGGCAGAGTCCGATCATCAGGAACATCAATAGGAACACACATCCCTGAAGCCTCCGGATGCAGGTTGAGAGGACGGAGGCAGAAGCCCCAGGCATGGCAGGAGCAGGCAGAGTCCCAGAGAGCGCCTGCCACAGACTGTAGTCCTGTGACTGAGTGGCTGAGCTGTGAAACATGAGCGGCTGGCTTGACATTTCAAGTACGCCTTAGAATGGAAGGGGCCGCTGAGGCTGTGGCCCTGGTGCCTCCCTGCAGGCCTCATGGAAGAAATGGAGGGTCTGTGAGATAAGGCAAGCTCCCACCTTCCTCTGAGGCCGAAGCCACCCAGATTTTTTATTTTGAAGCCAAGATTTAAATTAAGCTTCCACCTTCAGGTTAAAGCTCTTCTGTTCTAAAAAAAAATCATCGAAGCCCCACAACAGACACCTGCAGCCCATGAGCAGTCTGCCTGGCAGCCTGGCTGTCCTCACTCGAGTCCCCAGGGACACTGGGTGGAGCACAAAAGGGTAGGGGAGCCAGGACACAAGGGTTGCGCTGTAGGCCCAGGTTTGGGCAGGGGGTCAGTGGTTTCGTGCGTGTGGTGACTGAGCTCTCCTCTCTGTTTCACAGCCAGGCACACGTGTCCACTCCCTCGAGAGGCTTCCAGTGCCCGTCCCCAGCCAGCTGGGCAGTTTACAGCGATGCCCATCTCCCTTGTTGGGGTGAGATTGCTTCCTTTTTCCAAAGACAGGGCTACTCAACCTGTAATGATGCCATTTTTCTCCAGGGGCTCTTACAAGCTGACCTTGAGCGATGTGCTGTCCAGAATCTCCATGAAACTCAGGTGTCCCACAGCTCCTGGTTCTGCAATGAAAATCAAAGTCACCAGTTAACACGAGGGCTCCCTTCTCCTTGGGTCAGATGTGGACAGTTCTAACCAGGGAAGTAAGGGAGTCAGCCGGGGGCCTGCAGGCCGAACTCGAAGGAAATGCCAGCAAAACTCAGAAGAGGCAAGGCACTTTGAGGTGCAAAAGGCCTCCTAGGTCTGAGCATGTAAATTGTTTTACTAGCTGCATTCGCCATGCCGAGAACCAAAACAGGCAGTGGAAATTTATACACACCTCCTTCTCCCTGACCTACTTACTGAGAACGTTGCGCGAGAATCAGTGACGGAGAGGGAGCCAAGGGACCTCATTCACTCAGCACAGACTGAGGAAGCTCAGGCCCCATGCCCGGCAGGGACACCAGGCTCCCCCTGAGCTGCCCCCGGCCTCATGATTCCCTGGGCAGGCCCTGAATGTGCTGGCCACACCAAGATCTTTAATCATACCACATGCAGTATTTTCGCTTAAAGTAGGAGACATGAAGACAAGGGTGTTGGTTGTCCTGCCCAAGAGCAGAGCTCGGAGCATCCCCGCAGGGAAGCCTCACCTGTTCTGGAGACTGCCGGCCTCGCTTGCAGACGGCGGATTCAGTACCCGCTGCTCAGCGCCACTCGGACCAAGCTCCCTAACACAACTCCTAATTTAAAAAGGAAGCAGGATGAGAGACTGTGGACTCTGGGAAACAAACTGAGGGCTTCGGGGCGGGGGTGGGGGGGAATGGGGTAGGCTGGTGATGGGTAGTAAGGAGGGAACGTATTGCATGGTGCACTGGGTGTTATACGCAACTAATGAATCATCGAACTTTACGTCAGAAACCAGGGATGTACTGTATCGTGACTAACATGATATAATAAAAAAACATTAAAAAAAAAAAAAAGGGAAGCAGGGCGCCTGGGTGGCTCAGTTGGTTAAGCCACTGCCTTTGGCTCAGGTCATGATCCCGGAGTCCCAGATCCTGTGATGGAATATCACATCAGGCTCCTGCTCAACGGGGAGTCTGCTTTCCTCTGACCTCTCCTACCTCGTGTGTTTCTCACTCTCTCTCAAATAAAAAAATCTTTAAAAAACAAAACAAAAACAAGAAAGGAAGCAAATATGGAAACAGCTTCAGCAAATAAGTACTATTCGGTGAAACTTTCAAAGACATTTTTAAGTGGATGCTCAAACACTTCACAAGGCCACCTGAGTCAGGGAGATGGGTAAAATAGAATGGTTGTTGAATCCAGCTCATACCTCTGGGTTTGAGTTTTCCAGAAAGACATTCTATTGATTTTTGAAACCTTGACTTGTTCTTTTGATCGATAGAGCAGCAAAGAAAGTTTTTTGCTCCTTTTATACTCTCAGTGTTTCTGCTTCTTAGATTCCTGGGTTCCATTCAAGGTCCTCTAGCTCTACTGGAACCACAGCTGGCAACATCTAGTCTTAAAATTTATATTCTATTTCCTCTTTACTGCTGCTCTGCCCTCCTCGTCCCACTCCCAAGTTCTTATCACTTAAGCTTGGAAAGGGAGGCCTGCAAGATGTGAGCCAGGAGGTGCCCCAGCAGGAGAGCACAGGTGGGGGCATGCCCAGCACTGGCCGGTCCAAGCCATCGTTCTTCCACCCCTTCCACATAACACAGTGCATGCTCTTGAACAGCATCAGACATGCCTCAGCTACCAAAAATTGTGACTCTGTTAGAAAATTCTAAAAAGACAGATATTGCTTCCAGTTTTCACTTCCAAAAAAAGAAATTTCCACTTTCTTTACCTAATGGGGGCAAAATGCACTTCTAAGTGTTTTATTTCCTGGCCATGAGCTTAATGGGAGGTGTCCTCAATTATGTCTGCTGGCTTGCTTAACTGGCAATGTGTGTGTGTGTGTGTGTGTGTGTGTGTGTGTGTAAAAAAAAAAAAAAAAGTGTGTGTGTGTTTCGTAAGTGAGGAATTCTAAGCAGGAGTCTTAACTCTCTTCTTGGAAGAGCTTGCCTTCTTTTGCCACTTTGTATTTTTAATAAACATCCTCTGAAAAATGAAATCTGATATTCAGTTGGACATGGCTGTGGCTGGAACAGAGGTGCTGTGCTGGCCTCTTCTTCAAATAAACGAAATAGAGGAAAACATCCACATAATGAAGAGCTATAAGGGGGGGTGCTCGTAACATCTGTCCCTCCCCACCTCCCTCCCCACCCCATCTACACATGTAAAGGGGCTCCGTTGTGCTTTCCTACAGATGAATGCAGAAAGTACCCTTCAGCCAAGCCAGGCTCCTCTCTCCTCTGAGACCCCACACAGGCCCCCTGCACACCTCCTATGCACCCTCAGTCCCACACAACTGGGCCAGAACTCAGAGGCATCACCCTTCTCTTAGCCCCCTTGTCCCATACTTTCCCCACCAGATCCCTATGAACCTTTTGATTCAGCTGTGTGTGTGTGTGTGTGTGTGTGTGTGTGTGTGTGTACTGGGCTTCAATGTCAAATAGATGTCCTATTGTAGACTGTAGTCCAAAATGTCCACAGACTCCTGCAAATCCACCTACCATGTGAACAGAAGTTAAGATGAGATCTTGCTTCTTTTCCATTCTATATCCAACCTGCACTGAAAATCTGGAAGTAATTTCTGTCCATGTTTGATACATGCAGATTGGAAAAAACACAAATTCCAACCTTTTCCAGCTATGTGACTTTGGGTAAGTTCGTTACTTCTTAGAGCTCCCATTTATCTCTGTGGAATAGGAGCAGTGAAGCTTCTCTCTCAAGACTGCCAGGGGTATGACCAAGGTGAGGCATAGCATGTGCGTGCATAGCAGAGGATAACAAAACCTCTTACAGGGTGGCTT
>NW_024426882.1:0-653 GCF_017311325.1 Ursus maritimus
GAGAGAAGCTTCACTGCTCCTATTCCACAGAGATAAATGGGAGCTCTAAGAGGTAACGAACTTACCCAAAGTCACATAGCTGGAAAAGGCTGGAATTTGTGTTTTTTTTCAATCTGCATGTATCAAACATGGACAGAAATTACTTCCAGATTTTCAGCGCAGGTTGGATATAGAATGGAAAAGAAGCAAGATCTCATCTTAACTTCTGTTCACATGGTAGGTGGATTTGCAGGAGTCTGTGGACATTTTGGACTACAGTCTACAATAGGACATCTATTTGACATTGAAACCCAGGACACACACACAGACACAGACAAACACAGAGCTGAATCAAAAGGTTCATAGGGATCTGGTGGGGAAAGTATGGGACAAGGGGGCTAAGAGAAGGGTGACGCCGCTGGGTTCTGGCCCAGTTGTGTGGGACTGAGGGTGCATAGGGGGCGTGCAGGGGGCCCACGTGGGGTCTCGGAGGAGAGAGGAGCCTGGCTTGGCTGAAGGGTACTTTCTGCATTCATCTGTAGGAAAGCACAACGGAGCCCCTTTACATGTGTTGATGGGGTGGGGAGGGAGGTGGGGAGGGACAGATGTTACGAGCACCCCCCCCTTATAGCTCTTCATTATGTGGATGTTTTCCTCTATTTCGTTTATTTGAA
>NW_024426882.1:2592-3035 GCF_017311325.1 Ursus maritimus
GCCCTCGTGTTAACTGGTGACTTTAGTTTTCATTGCAAGAACCAGGAGCTGTGGGACACCTGAGTTTCATGGAGATTCTGGACACATCGCTCAAGGTCAGCTTGTAAGAGCCCCTGGAGAAAAATGGCATCATTACAGGTTAGTATCCCTGTCTTTGGAAAAAGGAAAAACAATCTCACCCCAACAAGGGAGATGGGCATCACTGTAAACAGCCCAGCTGGCTGGGGGATGGGCACCGGAAGCCTCTCAGGGAAGCGGACACGTCTGCCTGGCTGTCGGCAGAGGGCAGAGAGCTCAATCACCACACCCAGCACTGACCCCTTCCCAAACCTGGGCCTCACAGCGCAGCCCGTGTGTCCTGGCTCCCACACCCTTTGTGCTCCACCCAGTGTCCCCTGGGGACTCGAAGTGAGGACAGCCAGGCTGCCAGGCAGACTGCTCAC
>NW_024426882.1:3499-5121 GCF_017311325.1 Ursus maritimus
GTACCTGCTCCCATATCACAGAAACCACCAGAAACTCAGCTTCGCAAAGACAGGCTGTGTCCACAGACAGGCGTATAGCACCCCCTGACCCTGAACTTTGGAACAGCTCAAGCTTAAGCTCCCCATTGTCCCCCAGGGACACAGGCGGGAGGTGCCCAGCATCACTGTGTCTCAGTGCTGTGTCTGGGGCTCCAGGCCGTGTCCTGGGTGCCCGAGGGCATAAGCCTGGGGACTGCGTTCCTCCCCTAAACTCTTTTCTCTCCCATTAGTCAGGGAACTTCCTGGTGCCAACCCCTCCTGCTTCTTGTCTCAAAACCACACATACTTGCCTGTGCTGGGCCAGAGCCCCCTGCAGACCACCCCTACAGACCCCAGAGGACGCCTCTGCTCTGAAGGTTCCTGTGCCCCTCACTTCTAACCAGAGTGCATGTATGGGTCTGGTTCTGCCCTCAGAGCTAATGCTTTGAGATACTTACCGTCAGTAACAATGTAGCTCCAGGAAAGGGGAGAAGTCACTACTGAAACTGCAGTGCAGGAACCAGGTAGCTCATTCTCCATTCTCTTGGCACAGGATTGCCTGTGAGAGGCCTCCTGTCTCCCGGAGCAGAAGAACCAAACACGGTGCGGGGTGGACAGAGAAGGGAGCCCATTCAGTTTAACTTTAAGCCATACAGAGGGAGGAAAAAGCAAGCCAGGCAGTGCTAGGGAAAACAAAAAAGCTGAAACACCAAAAGTGCATAGAGGGAGGCTGCCCTTGGAAGCAAAGACTCTCAGCAGATGCCTCGGGGACCGGTCAGGCCCGTGGCTGGAATGAGAGCTGCACTCACCATTGATTTCGGAGGCAGAGTGTCCACGGCTGCCTGCTTGGCGTGCGGACTTCACAAGGGCCAAGCCTTAAAACCCTGGCTAGGCCTGGGTAGACGTATGCACATGGAGACTTCCTTCCTTCAGATACATGTGTGGTCCTTGGTGAACACAACACACACCTCATTCCTGGTGTAAATCTTTGGGGAAGCCACGGGCACACGTCATCACCGAGCAGAGCCAGCATATCCCAGATGAGTGGTGGTTGCCAATATTCCATTTATGAGCCTCTGTTCTCGCCAGCTAATAGCGCTTAACTCATTTTTGTATTTTATTTCAACAAATCCATGTCATTAAAGCAGCAGTCTCCGTGGAGCTTGGCCTTTTCACGGCTGCCCGCTGGGGTCCTGGGCTGGCAACACCACCGTGACCTCAGAGCTGTGGGCGATGCTCTGCAGTCCCTCCCAGCAGCGGCACGGTCCCCATCCCCATCTCGCTCTGTCTGGCCCATGCTGTCACCTTTTCCATGCATGCTATGAAGTGTGCCCAGCATCCCAGGAGCTCTGGGAAGGCTGCGGAAGAAGAGGGCCTACGGGAGCTGAACTCAGTGGCTGTTGTCTCCTGGGCCTCACTACTCGTTCTTCCAGCCACCTTCCCGGTGACCCCTGCCCTCGGTGCAGCCTTCTCTCTGCCCCACAGACAGGCCAGCACCCACCATGGATGGGCTTTGGGTGGGGCGTGCCAGCAGCAACACAGTCTATCCCAGACTGCAGGCCAAGTATCTCACCAAGGAGCACAAGAAAAGCTGGGTCTGTGGG
>NW_024426883.1:0-5100 GCF_017311325.1 Ursus maritimus
GGAGAAGCAGGCTCCCCACTGAACAGGGAGCCCGATGCAGGACTTGATCACAGGACCCTGAGATCGAAAGTGGATGCTTAACTGATTGAGCCATCCAGGCATCCCTATGGATTTTAAAACTCAATATGCAAACATAACCGTAATGGTCTGGTACGTTTTATGAAATCATAATAACAGCAGACAGACTTGAAGAAAAGACCAAGTTATTCTTAAGTGGTGATTACTTTTACTGTGTGACATTTAAACATTTTTGCTCTAAATACCACCGTCTTTACTTTTCTCCTGTATCCTCACATTCTGTTTCTCATCACTTTAGCCTAAGAAAATTTAGACTTATCTGTAACATGACTAGTTGCATTAATGGATGTTCTATGGCATCTGTTTTATTACTGGTACACTAACCATAAAGAGTTTCTCTTTTAAAATAGTCTTTTCTTTATATTTTCAGATAAGCAAATTTGATTGCAAGAGGGATATATTGTATATAAAGCTTGAGTTTAAAAATGAAATCTCCTCTGGGAATATAACTATGGCATTATTGTAAATCATGTTGAAAGAGACTGTGAACCAACTTTAGGATTATAATGTTACATAAAATACATGTTTAGAATAACTTTGACTCTAAAAGATTCCAGGGCAGTGGTTTGAACTAAGGCAGTGCCAGTTGCCTCAACCTTGAACTTCAGAAAACGTAGGCCCAGCTTCTTTAGTAGAACATTCCTAGGCCATCACTGATGTCTCATGAAGACTTTCAATCCAGAGTTCAGATCTCCTTTGTCTCTGAGAATATTTTTCAACTTTAAAGTATATTTCAAATCTATTCATATAGTTAAAAAATGTCAACATATAAAGAAGTTGTGTAACTTTCTACCATGCACAAGATGAATTACAGATGCTCTTTTAGAGTAAATGAGAAACGGGTATAAAGAGTCTTAAACCCTATTGGCCACAACTAAAGGATTTTTTTTTGCTTTGTTTTGTTTTAAGATGTCTTAGGGTAAGTAAATTCTCTCTTTTTGAATCATCTAAAGTAAGTTCTACATATTTGGGCAGTTCTGCCTTTTTATCTCAAACTGCCACAGAATCCACTGGGAAATGCGAATATTCATTTTTGCTCTTCGCTAAATCATCTGGACAGAATATACCAATACGCATTCCAGACTCTGATGTGCAGGCAAACCACCTTAGAACACAACCTTATTTGATCTTAAAGCAAAGAGTTGGCCAGAAAAGGATGCACTTTAGTAGTGAGTAAAGATTTTACTCTTACTTGCCTGGTAGCAGGCACTAGAGTTTATAGTATGAGCTTCCATATATGATGTTCAATGACTTTGGTGGGGGCGGGGGATTTCCAAAGAAAATCTGAAAATTTCCAAAACACTGTAAAAAAAAGCCATAGGTTTAGGGAAATTTTAGAAAAGAAGGTAAAGGTAGATAAAGCTGTGATAGTGGTTGTGCAGAAATTCTATCTTAGGGCTCTAAACCATACGGCTATATTTACCCATTAATAAGTTCCATATCCTACTTTCTAGAGTTCAATGGCAAGGAAAGTGTTTATCTCAAATATAAGATGGATTGATTCCGGCAGGGCAGACTAACTGATTTTAATAGGACAATCCACATAAAGTTTTTAACACAATTTGTTACATGCTCCCAAACAATGAAACAACCTTTTTTTCTCCATCGTTTTTTCAAGAACTTGGTTACTGCAAATATTGCAATCTGTAGGATGACCTTTTGTAAAGTAAATAAACATAAAGATCCTAAACAAATATGGTTAAGTAACAAAATGTTCAAGTAACAAACACAAACTCTTGTATTTTTATCTTTTTAAAGATTTTGGCAATTCTTTTGTATCATTATAAGGAACAATATCTGCCAATTACTATCTATCTCCTCTTTTGTTTTGACCTTCAGCAATATAAATTTCATCTTATTTTGAAGTAGAAGAAAGAATTACATGATCTCTTGGGTCCTGTCTCCCCATGCTATACTAAAATCTCAGATGACTGATAACATTTGCCTTCTATGTTCCAATCTACAAAAACAGGGAAGTGGCTGTCCACAAGGCTTATTCCGGAGCTCTGTGCACACATATACTGAAGATGATTTACAAGGCATGATTAATAATCCGGTAACACTGAATTAAGTATGACCTCTTCTTGTTTTGAGATTCTTGTTCATGTGCCACGCACGGGAGAACCTCTTTATGTGTTGTATTATTTGTCTATTATTGTGTAACAAAGCAACCCAAACCTAGTGGTTTAAAACAAAACAAAACAAAACAAATATTTATCATCTCAAAGTCTGTGGGTGTGAGAACTGGGTACTGCTTAACTGAGTGCCTCTGGTTCATGGGCTCTACTTAGGGGTTGCAATCAAGTTCTTAAGTGAGCTGCAGTCAATTCAAACTTCAACTGGGCAAGAACCTGCTTCTGACCTCTCTCAGTGGCTGCTGACAGTCCTCAAAATATCCATTTGTAACAGAGCTCATGTGAGTCCCTCCGCAAAGCTGCCTAATGATATGGCAGCTGACTTCCCAAAGCAAGCAATTCAAGAGAGAATGAGTGGGATCGAAAGCACATCAAGGGAGTGGGATAGCACCCAAGACAGAAGCCACAATCTTTTCATAACCCAATTCCACTCAGTCCAGCCCAGGCTCAAGGTGGGGAGATTACATTAAATGCAGGGCATCAATGGGAAACATAAACTACGTATTATCTCATTTTTATTCTTTTGGAACTCTATGAATGAGGACAGTAAGGCTTAGAGACCGATAACTGGGCCCAGTGGCAGGGCCAGGATTCAAATTCAGGTGTGTGTGATACCAAACCTATTCTCTGAACCACAATACTACATTGCCTTCCCAGACAAGGACTTCGGCTATGACTCAGGTCCCTGCCATAGTATCTGTTGTGCTATAAAATATGTACGAGTCTCCTGCATATAGTCATGTAAAAACCTGTCAGATGTCAAAAGCCCTATAGTCATTAAAACATGTAATTATCTTCTCTGCCTCAACAGTAGTTTCGGGAAGGTTCCTGTGACATTAATATATAAATAGTTCCTTGAAAATGCAACAGAAGTGTTAAAGAAAAACTGGCACATTAAATGCCTCATATAAGAAATCACTGCCTTAATTTACAAATCTCAGCAGCCATATATAAAAACGACAGACTCCTTTCTGCTAGGTCCATAACAAAAGAAAAAGGGAAATGTAATTCAAAATGGCAATGTACGGTATGGATCTCACCTTGTGGTACCTTTGAGACTAAGACAGTCTTCGCTTGCTTACCTTCATGTTTCCACTACTACTGACACAACGGGCCAAGTACACAAGTGTTGAGATGCACTACAGTAGTGACGCATCTCTGGTTTCCATTCGAAAATCCTCAGTATTCAAAATCGAACCAATGAAACAAAGCACTGTTTAATCAAATGGAAGTTAGTGTGAATAGACTGTCTTCTCTCATTTTAAATATATAGGACTGCTCCTCTTCATTCAGGATTTTATGGTGTGTCCTTGATTAGTGAAGCCTTAAGGAAAAAATACCATCTGTGTGTAACATTTTAAAACAGATTTATCCTACTGAGGAAACCAAGTGGGAAAACACAAAGTCAGTCCTCTTAAAGTCCCTTGCTGCCTCCCAGCTGGATCAAGGAATGTAAGAAAACCCTCACAGTCCTCCTTCTTGTAAACAAGCAGAGGAAGTTTGCTCTCAATTAGGAAAGCTAAACTTGGATATTATTGCCTAAAAATGGCAATAGCACCTGCTCAAATAGAAGATGCTGAAAAATAATTAACACGAAACACCCACCCAACAGAAGATATCAGATGTCAGGGAATATGGCAGAGTGTGTGAGCTCTCTCTCCAATATCCATTTTTCTTACCAATAAAATTCCAGGTTAGTTCTAGGAGTGATACGAACATCCTCAAGCCATCACTCCCAAGACTCCCTTCCAGCTAGGGGACTCAAGAGATGGGAGTGTAAGCTACCGGGTAGGATCTCTAGCAGAGGTCCTTAAAAAATGGGACAGACACCTGTCCCAAATTCTTTTTCTTTTAATTTTTTCACTTTTCCTTTCTCCTCCATCACAAATGTGTTTACTGGAGCTCCAGCTACTATTCTGTAGCTTTAAAAATGTAAGCCAGTGCTAAAGATAGAAAAAGTACAAAGACAGAAGGGTCGTGAATCATTTTACGACTGTTAAGTTTCCGTCCTAGCTCTAAACAGCTTCCCTCTGGACTTACTGATGCTGTTATTTCTAGTTTTTCTTACTAGGTGACAAATACAGATCCCAGTGATTTAGGTACCAACTTTATACTGTGCATGTCTACCATCAAATCAGAAACCAAAAATAACTTTTTAGAGTATGAGCTCAAGAATTTGAGGATAAGCTCAAAAATGTTAAGTGAATGAGACTAAAATTTCCAGCAAGTTGGCCACTTTGGTGTGGGGACTGAGGAACAGCTAGTGGAATACAATCTCCTGTAAGAGCTTGAGAGTATATGAATTAGAGAAAAATAAAATGATCATAATGATCAGGTTATGCTGATCACCTGAACATATATGTATTCAAGTTTCATTGGCAAGTGTCTTTTTGTCCTGTTACATAGAGTATTTGCATTCACAAACTAGAAGAGTTAAAAAAAAAATTTAAAGATGTTGAAAAAGCTTATAATGGGGATTAATTCTAAACTATAGCGATAAAATTTTACCTAACCAAACAAGTTCACTTAGGATGCCTGGAAATATAAAATTCCTAGTTTAAAATTGTGAATATTATACATAAAATATGATAGTTTTGTCTCCAGGAAACTCCAACCTGATTCTGCAGATTAACTCTGATAAGCAGACAGGAACTTCTGACGTGTACATATTTATATTAAATCTCCATTAGTTTCACACTTGTTATTTGGCACTTATTTACCATTCACCATGATTTTTAATAGTACACACACAGACACGTATTTTTGAAAGATTTAATTTATTAACTTGAGAGAGAGAACAGGGGTAGGAGCAGAGGGAGAGGGACAGGCAGACTCTGTGCTGAGCGTGGAGCCCAATGCAGGGCTCGATCCCATGACCCTGAGATCA
>NW_024426884.1:0-1450 GCF_017311325.1 Ursus maritimus
CCAGCCAATGAGCGACAGTCAAGGTCAGCCAAAGAGAGACAGCCACACCGAATTTAATGAGGTACAGTCACAGCTCAGCTAATGAGGGACAATCGCAACTCAGCCAATGAGGGAGTGTTCTAGCCCATGCAATGAGAAGGTCACGAGGTACAGTCACAGGGAAAGTCACAGCTTAGCCAATAATGGCAAGTCACAGCTCAGCCAATGAGGGACAGTCAAACTGAGGCAGTGATGGACAGTCAGAAGCCAGCCCATGGGGGACATTCACAGCTTGGACAATGAGAGAGATTCGTAGCCTATCCAATGAGAGACAGTCAAGCTCAGCCAATGAGGGACAGTCATAGCCCAGCCAATGAGTGACAGTCAAGGTCAGCCAAAGAGAGACAGCCACACCAAATTTAATGAGGGACAGTCACAGCTCAGCTAATGAGGGACAATCGCAACTCAGCCAATGAGGGAGTGTTCTAGCCCAGCCAATGAGACTGTCACAGCTCATGCAGTAATGGAAAGTCACAGTTCAGCCAATGAGGGACAGTCACAGCTCAGCCCATGAAGGACAGTCAGAATTCCTCCAATGAGGGAGAGTCAGAGCCCACGTAATAAGGGACATTTATAGCTTAGCCAATGAAACAGTGGTATAGTCCAGCCAATGAGAGAGTATCACAGCTTAGCCAATAATGGCAAGTCACAGCTCAGCCAATGAGGGACAGTCAAACTGAGCCAGTGATGGACAGTCAGAAGCCAGCCCATGGGGGACATTCACAGCTTGGACAATGAGAGAGAGTCATAGCCTATCCAATGAGAGACAGTCAAGCTCAGCCAATGAGGGACAGTCATAGCCCAGCCAATGAGCGACAGTCAAGGTCAGCCAAAGAGAGACAACCACACCAAATTTAATGAGGTACAGTCACAGCTCAGCTAATGAGGGACAATCACAACTCAGCCAATGAGGGACGTTTAGAGCTTAGCCATCGAGAGAGTGTTCTAGCCCAGCCAATGAGAGACTGTCACAGCTTAGCCAATAATGGAAAGTCACAGCTCAGCCAGTGAGGGATAGTCAAATGTGAGCCAATGAAGGACAGTCAGAAACCAGCCAATGAGGGACATTCACAGCTTAGACAATGAGAGAGAGTCATAGCCCAGCCAATGAAGGACAGTCATAATTCAGCCAAGGACAGAAGGTCAGAGCCCAGCCAGTGAAGGACATTCACAGCTTAGACAATGAGAGAGAGTCATAGCGCAACCAATGATGGACAGTCATAATTCAGCCAAGGACAGAAGGTCAGAGCCCAGCCAGTGAAGGACATTCACAGCTTAGACAATGAGAGAGAGTCATAGCGCAACCAATGATGGACAGTCATAATTCAGCCAAGGACAGAAGGTCAGAGCCCAGCCAGTGAAGGACATTCACAGCTTAGACAATGAGAGAGAGTCATAGCCCAGCCAATGA
>NW_024426884.1:4501-5086 GCF_017311325.1 Ursus maritimus
CCAGAGAATGATTTTAGGAGCCTTGATGAGGGGTGTGAAATTAACCTTGGGATGTTGATCTCCCGGTCCTGCCTCTATGACAACTTACCCTGATGGTTCAGGAAAGAGCTTTCACATAACAAGTAGATCATCTCTGAAGGTCAAAAATCAGGGTCCCACATTATTGTGCTCTTGGATGTGCAGCAGGCCTCCACCTACACCTGATCATCTGGTTCAAGCCGACTTTCCACGGGTTCATTATCCAATTCACGTAATCACTAAGCGTGATGGTCGGGAACTTAAAGAGAGAAATAGAGTTATCCCCTTCTAGCAAAGGTCCCTTGTGTGGGCAGGAGTGGGCTGCACAGACCCCTGTTTAAACTGCTTTAACCATGACATTGAACCATTCATCTGGGAAGGACTGACATGTGCAATCACGGAAGGGGTAGTGGAAAAGAGCTGTGCATCTGTCCAAGTACACTTGGGATCCACACCTCTCTCCCCATCCCTGTGCTGCAGTCACCCTGCCTCCTGCTTCCCTGCACGTGGCATCCTGCGCCCATTCGGGGACCTTTGCAGCTGGACTTCCCACTGCCTCAACTCCCC
>NW_024426885.1:0-478 GCF_017311325.1 Ursus maritimus
CAGAAAAGCCCAGGAGGTTTTGGGAAAATGAAAGGTTTTACTTCCAGTCTGACAAGATAGGACATTTCGCCAAACGTACGTGTGCCTTCTCTGAACGCTGGTGTCCTGTGACAAGCTGCCTCACTGACTCAGATGCTGACGTTCAAAACCTCGGGTCTCGTGGAGCCAGAGTAGAGAAGTGCTATCAGCTGGGGAGAAGAAGGCATCTCTAACGTATAGCCTGCACACCTGCTTCGGTTTCTGGGCGAAGGGGCAACACATACTTGTTTTTTACTAGTAATTATCTTCATTCTAAATAGACCAATGACCTTGCCTTTTCTGGAAAGTGGAATTACTCTTCCAAAGAAACCCTCAACTCATCTTTCCAAATACAACTAGAGTGGGGTCTGGGTTACGCCTGCCTCCAGGGCCCCACCTGGGGGACCTTCCAGCATGATTCTAACAGCCAAATACCACCAACCCCTGGGCACGGGGCGGG
>NW_024426885.1:6916-48734 GCF_017311325.1 Ursus maritimus
GACCCAGAGGTTTTACAGAACACTTAAGATTTTGTCCTCACAAGTGCACAAATATTTACATATAGACAAGTAAGAGTGCAATCAGTTCCTTATTTTTAAATGTAAGTATGTGAATAAATTCTTATTTTTTAAAAAGATTTATTTATTTATTTGAGAAAGAGAGAGACAGAGAGAGAGCACAAGCAGGAGGGGCAGGAAGAGGGAGGGAGAATCTCAAGCTGCACTGAGCACCCAGACCTAAGCAGGGCTCCATCTCACGACCCTGAGATCATGACCTGAGGTGAAACCAGGAGTGGGATACTTAACCAACTACACCACCCAGTTGACTTAATAAATTCTTACTTTAATTTCATCCACAACCAACTGCTATGGGGTCATGGAGCTAATAATTAGGCACATTCTCATCTTTAGTATGAATATAGAGGAGGACAACCAAATTCTACCAAACTTCTAATGTGGTGAAGGGTGACAAAAATCTCAAATCCTCTAAAACACTCCTCAGATTATATCCACAGTTTTAACGATGTGCTCAATTTAAAAAAGTTATCTCTTTTTAATAAAACATACATGGTTTACTTAAAGTCAACTAGCCTTTGCATTTAAGTTCCAAATGGTTTTGTCTTTACCGGAATAGTTAAAATCATCACCACAGAAAAATGGAAGGAAGTTGTTGGGTGGTTGTAGCCGTTTCTCATAGATCGGTAAGTTCCAGCTTCATTTATCATATTTAGCCTGAAGAGATCACCTACTTCCTGCTACACACCTTCTTCCATTTGAATTTTCTCAGTTATTCCCATACCAGTTAGATTACATCCTGAGAGTTACAGGGAGAACTGGCAAAGACACTGGACTCTGGGTGTCCTGAAGAGGGAGGGAATGACTTGCTATTAACACTTTGCACCCCGGGCCACGTGCCCTGCTGTCGCCTTACACTGAAACAATATTTCTCACACGGAAGTGCTGAGGAAATGATGCAAGTTACGAAGGACTAGATCTCCCTACGTAAGTTCAAACATAAGTCAAACAAACGGTTGTTTATGAACTCACATATGGGTGATAAGGCTAGAGTTAGTCAAAAATTATAGTCACGGGGCGCCTGGGTGGCTCAGTCATTAAGCGTCTGCCTTCAGCTCAGGGTGTGATCCCGGTGTTATGGGATCGAGCCCCACATCAGGCTCCTCCGCCGTGGGCCTGCCTCTTCCTCTCCCACGCCCCCTGCTTGTGTTCCCTCTCTCACTAGCTGTCTCTCTTTGTCAAATGAATAAATAAAATCTTTTAAAAAATTATAGTCACAACTAAAAATGATATCAAAACGCAGATTATAACAAAGTCACCATCAAAGGGAAGAGAAAGATACGGAGTTGGATAGAGGCCATCTGAGGTTCTATCCAGGTTCCTTAACAAGGGTGTCAATACATTGACCCTTCACTTTTTTATTATTCTTTTTTTTTCTCAAGAAATACATTTATTTAGATTCCTTGGTCACACACAGATATGAATATGTCTAATGAATATCGTATTATACATCACATCACTGTCATTTATGTGTCTGCGCGTGGAAAAAACCCAGTACATTGGTTTTACATAGTCTTAGTAGACAGTCCAGCTTAGGTCCTCAGTGAAAGCTTGTTAAGTGAAATAACAGCACTGCCAAATGATTGTCTAGTCCATATTTAAACCTGCAATCTCTGATAAATCTACAGATCCCTTCATGATGTTGAATGTTCACCATCGTGGTGTTACAGGATTTGTGTCCCCTCAGTGCCCGGGTTCTTGGTCATGCTGCTTCCAAGAATGAAGAGGTAGACCAGACGAAGGGTGGTGGGCATCAAAGCAAAGTTTATTGAGCAAGAGTACAAAGCTCCCAGAGAGGGAGGGGACCCAAGTGGGTTGCACCCGGAGTTTCTACGTTTAGGGGTTTTTATAAGCTCTTTTTGTGGAACTTTCTTAAGCAGGGTGTGCTGAGTTGTGCCAATCAGGGCTTTGGTCACATATCTGTCTCCCTAGTAGGTTCATGTCCACTTGCTGATGGTCTTTTTTTTTCCCCTAACATCTGGGGGCTTAGATCTTAACTGTCCCTTGTCCATGATATTGACAAATGCTTTTGTGGTTAATAGTCTTATTTTGGGATGTTTTGCAGAAGTCATTCCTGCAAAGGCTGCAGAGCAGAATGTCCGTGTTGTCCTGTCTAAGCTGCAGAACAGGATGTCAGTGCTATTTTATTTTAACTGTCCTGACTCCATATTTTCTTGTTGGGGACCCTGACCCTGACTACCCAACTGTCCAACTAACTCCTAACTTCCCCCCCTCTGAAGAAGTGACCCTAACTGCCGGTAGGGAAAGGGGGCCATGACTAGTCTAACTGCTCCTGCTGGTCGGGGGCGTTGTTGAAGAATCGTAGTCAGGGTTTCATCCCCAGAGGTCTGTCCAAAGGTCCTCGGTAGAAGTCGGTTCAGTAGGGGCTGTCTCCATTTGTGGCTGCATAGACAGGACCATCTGTAGCCTGATGGACTCTAAATGAGAAGAGACAAGTCAGATAAGGCCATTTAGAATACGAGGTCTGAAAAGGAATAGAAGGTAGATGACTAATAGTGGGGCTCTTGTACCAACAACACAGGTCAAGTGGTCTCTCGTTTGGATTCTCAGAACCTGGTGGCCCAAACAGACGACCTCTTCTCTTTGTGCATGTCTCTCAGGGCACAGCTGTGAGAGAAGGCATAAATAAAGAAAATTAGACATGTGGTAGCAGAATAATGGTCTCCCAAAGTGTGCACATCCTAACACAAAAATTCAATGACTGTGACCTCACATGGTAAAAGGGACTCTAAACATAACAGTAAAGAGGGAGGCAGGATGGCTGAAGAGAAGGGGACCTCGTTTCATCTGGTCACTTGACTTTAGCTTGATATCGATCAAATCATACTGAATACCCACAAAATCAGCCTGAGATGTAAGAAAATATGTCTGGATCTCTACAAGCAGAAAAACCACTGTGTTTTTTTGCAAGGTAGGATGTGCACAGGCATGAATCTGTGGGAGATATTGGAAGATAAACAGAAGGGGAAGGGAGGCTCCATAAGCTGGCTACCATTAAATGATATAACAACAGAGCACAAATCAGAACCCTTAGATATCTGCTCTGGTGAGAAATATCCCTTTCTGAAAGGGGCTCAGGGGATGAAAAGGACAGAATTCTAGGTGGGCCATTGTAGTCTCAGGATCCCAGAAGATACAGAAAGAACAGGGGTGCCTGAACCAATACAATGCCCAAGAAGTGGAGCAAAGGAACTGGTTATGGTCAGTGAGTCCAGAAGGGACGCTAAGCTCTGGTCACCATAAACTGCAAGATGGGCCAGTAGGGAGACCACTCTCTGCCTGACCACTCTGAAAAGGACTGGAACTTGTGGGCTGTTTACCATCCTCTGGGAGGGGCAAAACAGCTGCGGAGCAAGGTGCGCACATGAGCCCACAACCACTCACAGTTCCAAAGACACAAAGTGCAGTGATGGTCCCTGGGACTCCCCCAGGGAAGACTGCAGTGGACACAAACCATGGGAGTCTGCAAACTTTGGTGCACATAGAAGTGGAGACCCTTTCACCTGGAGGGTTTATTGAAGGGGGGGGGAACAATGATCTTGTGGCTCTGGGCCAGAGATCCAGACACAGCCATTTTTGCCCTGGCACTCAGAAAATGGTGGAAAGCTTCCAGGGAACAAAATCCACACACACAACCAGCTCACCTTCAGCCCATCCACGTGACAAGGGTGGGGCAACTCCGCCCAGGCAAAGACACCCAAAAAGCAGCACAGCAGGCCCCTCCCCCAGAAGGTGGACTGGATGAACAGGTGAAAGACAAGCTTATGGATTCCACAACACTGTAAAACTCCAGCACCAGGGGAAAATATTATATTGAGGTCCAGGTGCTTCTTCACAACTCGTTTATCCTTCAGTCTAAAATTTTCCATGTGTTCTTCTTTTTTTTTTTTTTACCTTTTCCCCATTTCGATTATATTCTTATTTTGCCAACTTATGTTTTTAAGTCCCTTTCTAACTTTTATTATTTCACATCTATATTTTATAGATATATGCTTCGTTCTAGTTCTTTTTTCACTCTATTCAATTATATATATGTTTTGCTTTCTTTGCAATTTTGGGATGTAGTGTCTTCTAACACAGAGACCAAAATTCAATCAGGAACAAGTGGATCACCCTGCTTTGTCCACCCAGTGAGATTATAGTCTCTCCTCCTCCACCTTTTTTTTATAGTTTTCTTTCACTTTGGCTGTTTGCTTTTCTGTGGTGGCTTCCAACCAATTCAGATTTTTTTCTAGGGTGCATTCTGCTTGGGTTGTGGATGATATTTTGGACTCTGTTCATTCGCTCACCCATCCTTCCCTGGGCAGAATGACTAAAAGGAAGAATTCACAACAAAGGAAAGAACCAGAGGCAATGTTCTCTGCCACAGAGCTAATGGATATGGATACAAGATGTCAGAGAAAGCATTCAGGATAGCAATTATAAAGTTAATAGCTAAGCTTGAAAAGAGCATAAATGACAATACAGAATCTCTAAGGGTGGAAATGAGATCTAATCAGGCTGAACTTAAAAACACTACGAGCTAGTGTCAATGAGGCAAAAGAGAGAGTAAGTGATCTAGAGGACAGACTGATGGGAAGGAAGGAAGTTGAGGAAAAGAGAGAACGACAACTAATAGCCCATGAAGAAAGGCTACAAGAATTTCTTGCAAATCTTACAGCCAAAGAAGCTGTCCTGAGAGCAGCTAGGGAGAGGAGGATCCTTATGTGTGGAGGGAGGAACATCAGAATAACATCAGACCTATCCACAGAAACCCGTCAGGCAAGAGAGGGCTGGCAAGGTATATTCAGGGTACTAAATGAGAAGAACATGCAGCCAAGAATAGTATATCCAGCAAGGCTGTCATTCAGAATGGAAGGAGAGATAAAGAGCCTCCAGGACAGACAGAAACTGAAAGATTATGTGACCACCAAACCAGACCTGCAAGGAATTTTAAGGGGGATTCTGTAAGCGAAGAGATACCCCAAGAGTAATATAGACCAGAAAGTAACAGAGACAATCTACAGAAACAAGGACTTTATGGGCAATACAATGGCATTAAATTAATATCTTTCGATAGTTACTCTGAATGCAAATGGGCTAAATGCTTAAACCAAAAGACACAGGGTATCAGGTTGGATAAAAAAGCAAGACCCATCCATATGCTGTCTATAACAGACTCATTTTACACCTAAAGACACTTCTAGATTGAAAGTGAGGGGGTGAAGCACAATTTATCATGCTAATGGACCTCAAAAGAAAGCTGGAGTAACAATCCTATCAGACAAATTAGATTTTAAACCAAATACTGTAGTAAGGAATGAAGATGGACATTATATCATAAAGGGTCTATCCAACAAGATGATCTAACAAAGGGGTAAATATCTATGCCCTGGACATGGGAGCAGCCAATTATATAAACCAATTAATACCAAAGTAAAGAAACATATTGATAACCATACACGGGTAGTAGGAGACTTCAACACCCCTCTCACAGCTGAACAGATCATCTACACAGAAGATCAACAAAGAAACAAGGGCTTTGAATGACGCACTGGACCAGATGGACTTCACAGATATATACAGAACATTCCATCCTAAATCAACAGAATACTCATTCTTCTCGAATGCACATGGAACTTTCTCCAGAATAGATCAGATACTGGGTCACGAATCAGGTCTCAACCGATACCAAAAGATTGAGATTATTCTCTGCATACTTTCAGACCACAATGCTTTGAAACTGGAACTCAAACACAAGAAGAAATTTGGAAGAAACTCGAGCACTTGGAGGTTAAAGAGCATCCTGCTAAAGAATGAATGGGGCAACCAGGACATTAAAGAACTTAAACAATTCATGCAAACTAAAGAGGATGAAAACACATCAGTTCAAAACCTATGGGATACAGCAAAGGCGGTCCTAAGAGGGAAGTATATAGCAATACTCTCAAAAAAGTAGAAAAATCCCCAATACACAAGCTAACCATATACCTAAAGGACCTGGAGAAAGAACAGCAAATATAGTCTAAACCAAGCAGGAGAAGAGAAATAATAAATATCAGAGCAGAAATCAATGGAATATAAACCAGAAGAACAGTGGAACAGATCAACGAAACTAGAAGCTGGTTCTTTGAAAGAATTAATAAGATCGATAAACCTCTGGCCCGACTTATCCAAAAGAAAGGGCAAGGACCCAAATTAATAAAATCATGAATGAAAGGGGAGAGATCACAAACAATACCAAGGAAATACAGACAATTGTTAGAATGTATTATTAGCAACTATATGCCAACAAATTAGGCAATCTGGAAGAAATGGGTGCATTCCTGGAAACTTAAAAACCAACAAGACTGAAACAGGAAGAGATAGAAAATCTTAACAGACCAATAACCAGCAAGGAAATTTGAAGCGGTAACCAACCCCCGCCCCCCAAAAAAGAGTCCAGGGACAGATAGCTTCCCAGGGGAATTCTACCAAACATTTACAGAAGAATTAATACCTATTCTCCTGAAGCTGTTTCAAAAAATAGAAACAGAAGGAAAACTTCCAAACTTGGTCTATGAGGCAGCATTACCTTTATCCCAAAACCAGGCAAAGACCCCATCAAAAAGGAGAATTACAGACCAATATCCTTGATGAAATGGATGCCAAAATTCTCAACAAGATCCTAGCCAACAGGATCCAATAATACATTAAAAGAATTATTCACCACGACCAGGTGGGATTTATTCCTGGGATGCAAGGTGGTTCAACATTCACAAATCAATCAACGTGATAGAGCACATTAATAAAAAAAAAGAACCATATGATCCTCTCAATTAATGCAGAAAAGCATTTGACAAAATGCAGCATCCTTTCTTGATTAAAACTCTTCAAAGTATAGGGATAGAGAGAACACACCTCAACATCATAAAATCCATCTCTGAAAGACCCACAGCAAATATCATTCTCAATGGGGAAAAACTGAGAGCTTTTCCCATAAGGTCAGGAACATGACAGGGGTGCCCACTCTCACCACTATTGTTCAACATCGTACTAGAAGTCCTAGCCTCAGCAATAAGATAACAATAAGAAATAAAAGGCATTGGAATTGGCAAAGAAGAAGTCACGTCTCTCTCTTCACAGATGACATGATACTTTATGCAGAAAACCCAAAAGACTCCACCCCAAAATTGCTAGAACTCATACAGGAATTCAGTAATGTGGCGGGATACAAAATCAATGCACAGAAATCAGTTGCATTTCTATACACTAACAATGAGACTGAAGAAAGAGAAATTAGGGAATCAATTCCATTTACAACAACAACAAAAATCATAGGATACCTAGGAATAAACCTAGCCAAAGAGGTAAAGGATCTGTACTCTAGAAACTACAGAACACAAAGAGATGGAAAAACATTCCATGCTCATAGATTGGAAGAATAAACATTGTTAAAATGTCTATGCTGCCCAGAGCAATCTACACATTCAATGCAATCCCTATCAAAATACCATCAACATTTTTCACAGAGCTGGAACAACCAATCCTAAGATTTGTATGGAATCAGAAAAGACCCTGAATCTCCAGGGGAATGTTGAAAAAGAAAACCAAAGCTGGAGGCATCACAATGCCTGACTTCAAGCTACATTACAAAGCTGTGAGTATCAAGACAGTACGGTACTAGCACAAAAACAGACACATAGATCAATGGAACAGAATAGAGAAGCCAGAAATGGACCCTTAACTCTATGGTCAAACTAATCTTTGACAAAGCAGGAAAGAATATCCAATGGAAGAAAGACAGTCTCTTCAATAAATGGTGCTGGGAAAATTGGGCAGCCACATGCAGAAGAATGAAACTGGACCATTCTCTTACACCATACGCAAAGATAAACTCAAAATGGATGAAAGATCTAAATGTGAGACAGGAATCCATCAAAATCCTAGAGAGCACAGGCAGTAACCTCTTCGACATCAGTTGCAGCAACTTCTTGCAACACACGTCTCTTAAGGCAAGGGATACAAAAGCAAAAATGAACTCTTGGGACTTCATCAAGACAAAAAGCTTCTGCTTGGTAAAGGAAACAGTCAACAAAACTAAGAGGCAACCCATGGAATGGGAGAAGATATTTGCAAATGACAAAACAGACAAAGGGCTAGTATCCAAGATCTATAAAGAACTTATCAAACTCAACACACAAAGAACAAATAATCCAGTCAAGAAAGGGACAGAAGAAGGATACAAACCATGAGAGACTCTGGACTCTGGGAAACAAACTGAGGATTACAGAAGGGAGGGGATGGGGAGATGGGGTAACCGGGTGATGGGTATTAAGGAGGGCACATCTTGGGATGAGCACTGGGTGTTATACGCAACTAATGAACCATTGAACACTACATCAAAAACAAATTAAATTAAATTAAATTAAATTAAATTAAAAAGTGATCAACCAAAAGCCAACTTCTCTTTATTAATCACTCAACCAGCAACTCTAAACATCAGTGATAAAATATTCCTTTCCAGAAAAAATATTTTGTTGGTCTAAGTTCTAAATCTAAACAAATGCTATGGTTACCATTGGCTTTCAACATAGATATTAGCAAATTAGCATTTTTTATAACTTGTTTTTAAGAAACATCATATTCTACAGATAATTTCAATTCTGGAAATTCCAGTAATACAGCAGGCCCCTCAACTCCTGACTCAGCCAAGTGTGCCCCTTTCCAATTATAAGGCCCCTTCATGGGCAAACTACTTATCTCTGCGTCTAAACAGGAGATTCAAAGGAAGCAATGACAGCACTGAGGATGTAAAGACAAAAGACGTAAATTGAGTTATTTTACCTCTGTCTACTTGGACTATTTATTTGTGTTTAAAATTTAAAACAGTGAAAAGGAGGGCAGATTCCAAGTGGTACTATTTTTGTTTAGTAAGAGTAGGCATGAAATGGAATCGTTTCATTTCACAATTACTGTGGAAAATAATTTTGTCTAAAAGAGGAGAAAGGTGTTAAAAAATAATCCACGCCATTGTCAAAGAGGTCAGCCTCAGCCTCTCATCCCTCCTGACTTTTATTAAGACATAATGCTTAGAGTGGAAAAGCTTGGTGGCCTCAAACAAAAAAGACACCAAAATAGGGGTTTGGGTGAATCCTCTTGTAATCAAATCAACACAAACCTATGATAGGTCTTCATGTCTTCTCTGTCGTGTATATATTTTTGTTACAGGCACACTACAAAATTAGAAGGAAGATACCATGGCCCATGCTGGGATGTTCTGGATTCAGTTACAGCATAGTGCAGGACAGCAGGATGGCAGTATTAATTTCCGCATGCCCCAAGTTGTCCCAGAATGCCTAAGTCCTGAGAGAGAAACCCTTGAGCACAAAGCAATAAAATACTAAAGGTGTCTTATATCGTGCCGGTGACAAACTCATAGCAGAGCTCCATGCCCGATCTATTCATCTTAATTCATGCTTCCTAAGAGCGCTCAGCTGGCTCAGTCAGTAGAGCCTGTGACTCTTAATCTCAAGGTTTTCCAGCCCCATGTGGGTGTAGAGATTACTTAAAAATCTATTCGTGGGGTGCCTGGGTGGCTCAATCGGTCAGGTGCCCAACTCTTGATTTCCACTGAGGTCATGATCTCAGGTTCCTGAGATTGACCCCCACCCTGTGACAGCCTCCACAATCAAGCGAGGAGTCTTCTTGAGGATTCTCTCCCCTCCCTCTGCCCCTTCTCTCTCTCTCTCTCAAATAAATAAATCTGTAAAGAAAAAAAAATTGGACAGAAGACATACACAGACACTTCTCCAAAGAAGACATACAAATGGCTAACAGACACATTAAAAAATGTTCAACATCACTAGCCGTCAGGGAAATACAAATCACAACCACATGAGATACCACCTCGCACCAGTTAGAATGGCCAAAATAAACAAGACAGGGAAGAGCAAATGTTGGAGAGGATGTGGAGAAACAGGAACCCTCCTCCTACACTGGTACGCAAGGTAGGAATGCAAGCTGGTATAGCCACTCTGGAAAACAGTGCGGAGGTTACTCGAGAAGTTAAAAATAGAGCTACCCTATGACCCAGCAATTGCACTACCAGGTATTTATCCCAAAGATACAGATGTAGTGAAAAGAAGGGGCACATGCACCCCAATGTTCATAGCAGCAATGTCCACAATAGCCAAACTGTAGAAGGGGCCGAGATGCCCTTCAACAGATGAATGGATAAAGAAGATGTGGTTCATCTATACAATGGAATATTACTCAGCCATAAGAAAGGATGAATACTACCATTTGCATCGACATGGTTGGAACTGGAGGGGATTATGCCAAGTGAAATAAGTCAATCAGAGGAAGACAATTATCATATGATTTCACTCATATATGGAATTTAAGAAACAAAACAGAGGATCATTGAGGAAGGGAGGGAAAAAGAAAACAAGACAAAATCAGAGATGGAGACAAACCATAAGAGACTCTTAATCATAGGAAACAAACTGAAAGTTGCTGAAGGGAGGGGTAGATGAAGTAATGGGTGATGGGCATTAAGGAGGGCACATGATGTAATGAGCACTGGGTGTTATACACATCTGATGAATCACTGACCTCTACCTCTGAAAATAATAATATATTATTTATGTTAATTAGTTGGATTTAAATAAAATTAAATTAAATGTAAAAAAAATTGTGCTGAGAAACTGGATATCCCCATGTAAAAGAACAAAGATGGACCCTTCCATTTCACCTCTTACAGAAATGACTAAAAAATGAATCAAACACCTCAATGAAAGTCCTACAACTGTCCATCTCCCATAAGAAAACATAGGGGAAAAGCTTCATGACACTGGATAGGACAATGATTTCTTAGCTAGAACACAAATCCACAGCAACAACAACAATAAAAGGCAAATAGGACTACATCAAAGTAAAAAACTATTGTGAATCACAGGACACAACAGGTGAAAAAACAACCTACAGAATGGGAGAAAACATTTGCAAATCATATACCTGATGATGAGTTAATATTCAGAATAAATAAAGAACTTGCACAGCACAATAACAAAACAAATGACTTGATTTAAAAAAATGGACAAAGGACTTGAATTGACATATCTAATTGACAAGCATAAGAAAATATGCTCAATATGATTAATAAGCAGAGAAATCTAAACCAAAACCACAGAGATATCATCTACCTTCATTCTGATGGCTACTGGAATGGTAGAAGCAACTCAAATGTCCACCAATGGGTAAATGGATAAACCAAATGTTTAGACATCCGTCAATGAAATATCATTGAGTCTTACCGAGGAAGGAAATCCTGACACCTGCTACCACATGCATGAACCTTGAGGACACGAGGCTCCGTGAAATAAGCCCTCACAAAAAGACAAATACTGTAGGAATCCACAGCTGGAAGCTCTCCGAAGTAGCCATATTTCCAGAAATAGAAGCTAGACTGGTAGTAACCAGGAGATTCAGGGAAGGGGGAAAAGGGGGAAGCTGTGATTTAATGGGTGCAGACATTCAAAGGCCCGTCAGAGAAAGACAAATACCATATGATCCCACTCATATGTGGAATTTAAGAAAGAAAATAGATGAACATGTGGGAACAGGGAAAAGAAAAAAAGAGAGAGAAAGAAACAAACCATGAGAGAATCTTCATGATAGAGAACAAACTGATGGTCCCTGGAGAGAGGGGGTGGGGAGGGGCTAGTCGGTGATGGGGATTAAGGAGGGCACTTACTGTGTAAGCACTGGGTGTCCTATTAAGTGATGAATCACAGAATTGCACCCCAGAAACCAATATTGCACAGTATGTTAACTAAAATTTAAATTAGAAAAATAAAGATGCTGATCTGATGAGCATGCAACTAATGAGTCATTGAACACTACATCAAAAACTAATGATGCACTCTATGTTGGCTAATTGAATTTAAATAAAATATAAAAAAATACGAATGAGTACAGAATTTCAGATTTGCAAGACGAAACGTTCTGGAGGTGTGTTCACAGCAGTGTAAATATACTTAACACTACTGAACTTTATACTGAAAATGTTTAAAATGGCAAAATTAATGTTATGATTTCTTACAATTTTTTAAAAGTACATTCTGTATGATTCTATTTTCATTTTTTTATTATGTGCAGTTAGCCAGTGTATAGTATATAGTTTTTGATGCAGTGTTCAATGATTCGTTAGTTATGTATAATACCCAGTGTTCATCACAGCACGTGCCCTCCTGCTTCTTGGGGAGCAGTGATGTGTGTGGAAGGAAGGAGGCTGGCGGGGGAGCCTTCCCATCCACACCACAGTCTCTCCCTCGGTCCTGAAGCCAGCAAGAGGGAACCCCGAGGGCGGAGACAAGACTCCAGGAGGGTTCCCATCCAGGGAAAGGAGGCCCATAGCCCCTGCAGATCACTGAAGCCTCCAGCCCCACCAGCCCACAGGCCATTTGCACAGGATCACCTCTGGCAGTTTCTTAGCACGTTGTCCACATTCGTGTGTGGACAGTGATTGGCCCACTCAGTGCTGGTGCATTTCCAGAGGCAGACTAGAAACCGTCCAGTGCCTGCTAGTGGGACAGAGGACTCCTGCCCACAGAAACAGAGGATGTCCCTCTTCCTCCGGAGCTGGGGAAGGCAGCCACTGTCCTGGGGCAGGACCTGGTTCAGGTGTCTGTCCTTTCTGAAGTCCCTGTGTTCAGTGGGCATCATTGTGCCTGCGAAAGGTCCCCTCAGCCTTAGAGTCCGGAGCAGTGAGAGGCTGTCTCTGGCCCTGGCCCAGGATCATGACCCGAAACCATCCTGTCTTTGGGAGGACATGCCCCTCTCCCCTCCCCAGGTCCAGGACCCCTGGGACCCTGCAAAAGCTCTTCATTCGAGGAGGAATCCTAGAAAGTGTGTGTGTCTTGTCAGCCCAGGAAGTGAAAGAACCAAACCCCAATGCTCAGGTTCTAACCAAAGCAGAATTTCCATGTACTCTTCAAGTCCAGATTTACTGTGTGCAGCAAGGACACCTGCCCCTCCCCACTAGGTAAGTGGGTGCTGGGGAAGGGCTGTCTGGGCATGGGGACAGCCTCCTCCCCTCTTATGTGGCCTTGGGGGACCCCAGGGAAAGTCTTCCTCGTACTCCCAGGGCTCCCACTGAGTCCCCACTCCTGAAGAAGAGTCACCCATGGACCTCATGTCAGAAGTGTGGTCTGCCCAAGGAACAGAATAGAGAACCCAGAAATGGACCCTCGGCTCTTTGGGCAACTAATATTTGATAAAGCAGGAAAAAACATCCGGTGGAAAAAAGACAGTCTCTTCAATAAATGGTGCTGGGAAAATTGGACAGCTACATGCAAAAGAATGAAATTTGACCACTCTCTCACACCATACACAAAAATAAACTCCAAATGGATGAAAGACCTCGATGTGAGACAGGAATCCATCAAAATTCTAGAGGAGAACATAAGCTGCAACCTCTACGACATCGGCCAAAGCAACCTTTTTCATGACACATCCCCAAAGGCAAGAGAAACAAAAGATAAAATGAACTTATGGGACTTCATCAAGATTAAAAGCTTCTGCACAGCCAAGGAAACAATCAAAAAAACTAAGCAGAGAAGCTGGAAGGCCAGCCCTCCCAAGCCCCCGCTAGCCCAGCCAGAGACTCCCTGAGCCCAGAGTGAGCCCTCCCTTGCCTGCCCAGCCACTCACTTGCCCCTGAGTTTGATGATGGCCTGTTCTTCTTGGCTCTGAAGGTGTTGCTGGTCGACTAAGAGGGGGAGTCCAGCTGGCGGGACAGGCGGTAGCTACAGGACAGAGTGACATGTCTGAGCTAGCAGGAGCCACACTCTGGTCTCCCTCCCAGAGCCTGCCCGGGAGCTGGAATCTGGGTGCCCTAGGGGCCAGCATGCAACAGGGTCTGTGCTGACCAGGGAGCCATGGTCCTCAAGGAGAATCCACTCTGCCCTCTCCCCACTCCTGCCTGGCCTCACCTCTCCTCACCGTGGGGCTCCAGGGCCCAGAACCAGGCCCCACAGGGCTGCTCGGGCTCCAGCTTGTAAAGATTTTGCAGCCCCTGAGTAGCTGGATTTCCTGGGGCTGGAGAGAGGACTGGCTGCCGTCCAGGACTGGGCTGGGGAGGATGCGGGGCCTCGTGGGGGGTCAGGATGGGGCAGGGGCTCAGTCCTGGGGGCCCTGCTCATGTCCAAAAACAGCTGAAATCCCTCAATGCCCATGGGGTCCCTCATTACATCAACAACACCCTCACACTTGGGCATCCTGGTGGTGGGCCCCTCCTCCCTGGCCTCTTTCCCACCCCCGACTCTGGCCAGGGCTGCAGCCAGGGTCAGGCTGAACCTCTGTCCCAGGTCCTGCCAGGAAGATGAGGCAGAATGAGGAGAGGAGAAGGGGAATGGACAGACCAATCTTCTCCCTGCCCTGAGTCAGCCTCCATTGCTGTCTCCAGGTCCCCTGGCCCAGCTATGCACTTAGCTAGACCCTGGTAGGGAGTCTGTATTCCAGGCCAGCTGGGGGGGGGGGTATTCAGTGACCTTTGTGTCCCCAGATGTCCAACCCACCTGGCCTTGCACCCTGAGGTTTGCTGGCTGGGGTGGGCATGGTTCTGGGGCTTAGCGGATTTTGGGGCCACAGAGCACTTGGCGGTGGTGAGGGACCGCGGGGTGGAGCCACGGGTCTCGTGCACGTCCGTCACAGGGCTGGGTCATGATACATGTGCTGTGTGCAGGTCCTCTGTGAACACCTAACCCTCTCAGTGGGGAGGCCTGTGTGCCTGGTGCACTTGTCCTCCACCTACCTTGGGGGAGCGGTCATGTGTCCAACCCTCAGGGACAGTTGGGAACCTGGGGTCCAGAGAGGCAGGGACTGGCCCAAGACAAATGAGGGGTGCAGAGTCCAGAAGCAGGGCTGCTCTCCAGTCCTAGGCCAGCATCAACCCTTCCATGAGGTTTGCTTTGGGGGTGAGAGCCCCTCAGATCCTTGGGGATAGCTCCCCACTCCGTCCCATGCAGGGCCATGACCCTGGGCATCCCCAGGCAGGTAGAAGCATGTGTACCTGTGTGCGCAGACACACACACACACACACACACACACACACACACACACACTCTGACTGCCCAGCTGGGGGTCAAAGGGGAGGACACCCTGGGAGCGAGGTGGGTGACAAGGGGGAAAGAAGAAAGAGGTCAGAGACAGCTGGGCCATGGGGCAGGAGCATCAGGACTCCTGGCCATACCCCAGACCCATAGCATAGGGAGGGGAGACAGGTCAGGCTGATGATCAGGGGGTCCCCAAGGGGCCCAGGAGGGTTGCCAGGGCACTGGGAGAGGACAGGGTCTGGGGTCCAGTGTCCATCACCAACCTGGGCACCTGGAAGTAGGAAGAGACACCCCCCCCCAGTGCAGAGGGGGCTACAGCACAAAAGGCCTCAGCTTACTCTACTGTCAGTTGGGCTGTAGAGACGGGCTGTCCCTAGGGTCCCACAGGCTTGTAGAAGAGCCTGCTGGCCTTGGATCTCCGTCCCTGACCCACTGTGCTCCCAGTCCTGGGAAAATGCTTTGTACTCCCTCGAGGTCCTTCTGAGCAGAGGGCAGCCTGGGGGCTTTGGGGGCTGAGGACCTGGGTATGCAGAATGTGGCAGAGCACTGGACCACTGGTCGGGGGACCAAGGTCAGGACCCTCCTTGGTGCGGCCTCAGGGTTCCCATTTGGAAGAGGTTCGAGTCAGTGCTCTGGGCATGGTGAGGAGGCCTGAGGAAGGAACTGAGCACCAGGACAGGAGAGGGAAACAGGGACGAGGGAGACTTCTGAGGTTTCTCACATCGCCCCCGGAGCCCTCAGATCCTGCTCCTGTGAGACACTCAGAGACAGAGACAGAGACTGAACACAGGAGAAGTCACAGACTTTTTCCTCCATTCTCTTCCTTAGAGCAGAAGGAAGACACAGGTCTTCCATCCTGGAGGGAAGGGGAATCCACTGGGATGTGCGACCAGGATTCGGGAATGCCCGGGAACCATTGTGGAGACTGCCCCGCACATGGGCACAGACGAGGCCCGGGGACCTGAGCCTCAACCTTATGGGAGCCCCTGGAAGTCTGTGTTGCGAGAGGACAAGGTCAGAATCCATTCATTGCAACCTTCCCATGGGGACTGGGACACAGGCAGGAGGGGGGTGGCTTTGCCTGGACCCCAGAGCAGACCCAGCCCCTCTGAGCTGTGTTCCCGCCCAGCCCCTGGCTCATCCTCACATTGCCAAGTGCGTGCCCCAGCCTCCTGTGATAGCAGGTACGGAATGTATGTAGAGGTCCTACCCCTGATGGTGTCCCTAGAAGTAGAAGCCAGAACACTCCACTGTGCAGATGGGAAGCCTGGGGAGTCCCTGAGAGGCACAGGGTCTGTCCAGGGTCACGGCCCTGGTCACGAGCAGAAGCCCGGTCTGAACCCAGCTCTGCGTCCTCACAGCGGGGACACCAGCTGCACCCAGGCCTCCCGGGGGCTGTGGGTGGACTGTGTGGGTGTCACTGTATGGACGGGCCATGGGGGGGGAGGGTGAGCACTGAGCAGCTGGGGGAGGGGGGCCCTCAGGGGGCTCTTGTGTGAGGAGGAAGTCTGGCAAGGGGACCCCAGGCAGTGGTGACCTCACTTCCCTGACAACAGAGCCCAACAGAATTTGGAACCCAGGGAACCAGGCACCCATATTCCAGAGCCAGCCCCCTGCCCAGCTCATTTCGTTGGAGATCCTCGAACGAAGAACATGTTTGCGTGTTGCATCCCCAAGTCCAGAGGCTGCAGGCAGAGGAAAGCGTGCCCTGCAAACACTTCCCCTCGCTGGGGATGTCGTGTCAGGGCTCCCCGACACCTCTGGCCATTTGGCCAGAAGGACAGAAAGGTGACACCAGGAGGCCCAGAGCTGGCCAGCCCAGCCCCACACGCTCTGATCTGACTGTGCAGCCCCAGGTCCCCTCCGTGTGTGTGTGTGTGTGTGTGTGTGTGTGTGTGTGTGTGTGTGTGTGTGTGTCTGTGTGTGGAAAGAGGGGTCATATAGGGTGTGGCCACTCCGAGCAGGAGCAGGCTGATGAGGGGTCAATGTCCAGTGGGCAGGTCATGTTCACACCCCAGGTCAAGGCTGGCTGTGTGGGACGGGGTGTGCGGGGGCTGCACCCTTCTGCCCAAGGTTTATGCCAAGCCCTGCAGGGATGGGTCACTGCATCCCAGGTGCAGGGCTGTACATGCACAGGTCTGTGTCTGATCTGGGAGCAGCAGGGGCCTGGGCAGGCGGACAGTGGGGATGGCTGGGCAGGGATATGATGCTTCTGGGCCGGCTACCTGTCCCTGTCTTTGCAGAAGGCCGCAGATGAGATTGAGAGGAGGCTGGCAGACACCTGCTCCATGTCCCTGGCAGAAGGAGTCACCTCACAGTGGTCTCCAGAAGCAGGGACTGGGGACTACCCGGGATGGCCTTTGACACCACCCAGGCCACTGTCCCTGGTGGTCTTTCACTGGACTGTGGTCCATGAGCCAGAGCCCACGGAGGCCGAGCCCGAGGGTGAGAAGGCTGGGGCTGGGTGTGTGTGGTGTGTGGGGATGGGTCAGTGCTGGCCCCACACGGAGGAGCCCCCAGAGGCTGGTGTGGGTCCAGGAGCAAGGACTGGGCTCAGAGCACCCAGTGGGTGGACTGCAGTTGGGGAGATGCCCCAATGAGGGTTCCTTCCTGGCTGCGGCTTCTCTGGGCGCCCCTGGGCTGTGCTCTGAAGGCTGGGGCTGGGTGTGTGTGGTGTGTGGGGATGGGTCAGTGCTGGCCCCACACGGAGGAGCCCCCAGAGGCTGGTGTGGGTCCAGGAGCAAGGACTGGGCTCAGAGCACCCAGTGGGTGGACTGCAGTTGGGGAGATGCCCCAATGAGGGTTCCTTCCTGGCTGCGGCTTCTCTGGGCGCCCCTGGGCTGTGCTCTGTCTCTGCAAAGGCCACGGAGAGGCAGGCACATGGGTGAGCTTTTCTCCTCTCACAGCTGCTCCACCATCTGAGGAACTAGAGCCGGCTCCAAGTTCATGGGCAGCTCCAGAGGGAGGGGTGGTGCCTGCAGCGACTTCAGCAGGAGACCAGGAGCCAGCAGGTGACCTGGCACCTGCCCACGGACAGCCTGAAGCTGTCCAGGAAGAGCCTGCTGGAGAACCTGCCCACGGAGAGCCTACTCCTGCCCCTGCCACTACTGCTGTTCCTGTTCCTGCCCCTGCCGCTCCCCCTTCCCCTGCCCTTGCCTATGCTCCTGTTCTTATCCCTGCCCTAGCTCCTGCCCCAGCTCCCACCCTGGATCCTGCCCCTTCTCCTGCCAGAGCCGCTGCCCCTTCCTCTGCACCTGCCTGTGCTCCTGTTCCTGCCCCTTCCCCTGCCCCTGCCTGTGCTCCTGTTCTTGCCCCTGCCCCAACACCTGCCCTTGCTCCTGCCCCCATCCCTGCTCCTACCCCTGTTGATCCCACTTCCCCTGCCCCTGCCCCTGGCTCTGCCCCTGCCTATGCTCCTGTTCTTGCTCCTGACCCAACGCCTGCCCCTGTTCCTGCTCCTTCCCCTGCCTGAGCCGCTACCCCTTTCCCCTTCCCCTGCCTGTGCTCCTGTTCTTGCTCCTGACCCAGCTCCTGCCCTGGATCCTGCAGCTGCCACTGCTGCTGACCCTGTCCCTCCCCTTGCTCCTGCCCCTGTCCCTGCTCTTGCATCTGTCCCTGCTTCCCTGCCCCTTCCCCTGCTCCTGCAGGGCTCCCAGAGCCATATCCAGAGCCCACAGCCCTGCAGGGAGAGCTCCTTGTACAATTACCCCTAGTTCCTTCACCCGAACCTGATGTCCCGCCAGAATGTTTCATCCCCTCCCCTTATGTTCTTTCTCTCTGGTACATATTGACTGCTATTTTATCTTTTCATGTTCTGTATACTGTTTATTTATTTTAAATAAAATTACTTGTTTTCAATAGAATATGTCATGCACATTAAATATATTCCCGACGCTGTGCCACCACACCAGAGAACACGGCTGCAGAATATTCCTTCCCCAAAGGAGTCCCTGAACCAGAAACCAACCCTGTCCATTTCTCCCCCAGCCCAGACCCTGAGAACACCTAAGCTGCTTTATATCTCTGTTCCTTTACCTGTTCTGGATGTTTCTGTAAGTGGAATCATACAATAGGTGCCTTTGTATCTGCCCACCTATTTCCAAAGAGGACTCATTTTGTTCTGTGTGTATTTGACATAGCGTTTCCCTTATTTGATATTGAAATCCCCGATGGATTACAGATCAGATGTAATCATAGAGGCTCCTTTAGGAATTATGGGTACAATCTCGCGGCCGATGCCCCTGTTCCTGCTGGGACACCACAGCCTGACCCCAGACAGGACACAGCTGCTTCCACCTGTGACCTACACAGAAATCAGGGAAATGCGGAAACCTGGAAGACACACCACAAAGGGCAAAACCATTGCTCACAACACAAGGCCAGAGAACTGTACCATTTATGACTCCAGAAAGAATTTAGGACAGGAGAAATCTGAAAGCCCCCCTGAGCCCACACCAGTGAACCCCCACTTTCAGCGGCCCCCTGGGCACATACCCTGAGCCTGACACTCACCCTAACCCATGCCCTCAACTCAACCTTCCAGGTAGCTTGCAGCGCAGCTGGCAGAATGGACCTGCCATGCCCCTAGGCCCTAACCTTAACCCTAGGTTGGGTTATGAGAGATGCAACCCCAGAGGCCTGGCTCCAAAGCCCCAGGGACTGGGGACACCTGAGCAATACCAGAGGACTCAGCCTGCCACACAGAAGGAAATCATGCCATTTGGGACTCCAGAAAGAATTAAGAGCAGGAGAAATCTAAAGGCCCACCTGAGCTCATCCCAGTGAACACTCACTTTCAGCGGCGCCCTGGCCACAAACCCTAAGCCTGACACTCACCCTAACCCACACCCTCAACTCAGCCCACTGGGGAGCTCACTGCACAGCCAGCAGAATGGACCTGCCAGGCTCCTGGGGCCTAACCCTAACCCTAGGTGGAGTTCTGAGAAGTCCATCCCCGAAGCCTGGTTCCAAACCCCAAGGATTGGGGACACCTGAGCCAGACCGGGGACTCAGCCTGCCCCACAGAAGGAAACTGTGCCATTTGGAACTCCAGAAAGGATTCAGAGCAGGAGAAATCTGAAGACCCACCTGAGCCCATCCCAGCAAACCCCCACTTTGAGGGGCCCCCTGACCACAAACCCTGAGCCTGCCAGTCACCTTAACCCACACCCTCAACTCAGCCCCCCAGGAAGGTCACCACAAATACAGCTGATTGGACCTGCCAAGCCCCTAGGCTCTAACCATAACCCCTGTTGGGTCGAAGAGTTCCATTCCCAGAGGCCTGGCTCCAGGAAGAGTGCTATCAGCACAGACAACTAAATTATGACAGAACGGGAGGAACCTCTCAAGGACTGTTTGAACAAAGTCTTCTGTTTCTCACTGTGTCTGAGAAGACATCAAAACATCTGTCTACCAAACATTTACTCTTTCTTTTTCTTGTGAAGTGTAATCCTTCCCTTTGAGGTTCCTGACCTCTAGCCCCTTATCCTTAGTTCAGGATGATATATATACCTCATTTTGCCTGAGTGTCTTTGTAGTTTCCATGTCTCTCTGGATTCCCCAAATGTACAAAATTAAATTTTATTTTCTCCTGTTACTCTGTCTCATGTCAATTTGATTGTTAGTCCACCAAGTAGGACCTTGAAGGAGCATGACAGTCTCATTCCCTACATATTCATAACAAACCATCACAAGGAAGAAAATAGTACCACTAACAATTTCATCAAAAAATAATAAAATATCTAGGAAAATATTTAACCAACATGTGAAAATCCTGTAACATCTAAACTGTAGGATGCTGATAAAGAAATTGAAGAAGAGACCAGTAAATGGAAGGATATTTCATACTTGTAGATTGTAAAATATTGTCAAATTGTTCACTCAGCCCAAAGCATTCCACAGATTCAATGTAATCACGAACAAAATTCCAAGGGCATTTTTCACAAAACAACATAAACAATCCTGAAGCGTCTATGAAACCAGAAAGGGCCTTGAACAGCCAAACCCACCTTGAGAAAGAATAAGGCTTTGCAAAGCTATGGTAAACAAAACAGTCTTGAAAGTGTTGAGATTCAAACAGGCACAAGGACCAGTGTAGCAGAATGAAATAAACACAAGCACATATGTTCAATTACTTTGCACGGGAGCCACGAGCACCCCACACAGGACAGCCTCCTCATTCAATACTGCTGGGAAAGCGAGCCACAGCCTGCGGAACACACAGGTCCCGCCGTACACGAAAGTAACTACAAAGACAGGTTTCCACCTCAGGCCTTTCCTCCACTGGGTCCTCTGACGACGACCCCTCCTTACTATTCACGACACAAGCCTCCGCTCCACGTTACTCACTTTGCCCTCCCACAGCCGCCAGTCTCCGTGAAGCTGAGGACTCGGCGGCACCTTGCCGGCGGGTCCTGTCCAGGAGCGTGCAGAGCCTACTGCACAGGAGTGAGCACCGACCTCTGGCACCAGCATTGTTTGAGCCCGTGAAGATATCGGGAAACCTGACTCAAATGTTAAGTCCCAAGGTTTGGAAGGAGCCACTCTAACCCCCACCGACAGGAGAAGAGATACCTCGCAGCTGGGTACACTTCACGATCCCAGGAGGAAAGAAGGCTTCTTCCTCCCCTGCCACGGCCCAGCCAATGAGAGCCCGTCAGGGCCCAGCCAATGAGAACCGATAAGCGCCCAGCCAATGAGAGCCCGTCAGCGTCCAGCAATGAGAGCCGGTCAGGGCCCAGCCAATGAGAACCGGTAAGCGCCCAGCCAATGAAAAGCCAGTATTCTTCCAGTCCCCGCCCCCCCGCCCCAGTTTACTCCAAAGGGTTTTTAGTTTACAACAGCCCCTCCCAACCCCGCCTCCTCTATAAAAGAGCCTCCTCTTGCTAGTTCTCAAGATTCACCTGTGGTTTTGCGGTACCCAGTTGTAATTTTCTACCCCCAAAAATCCATCTTTTTCTGGTAATAAATGGCACTTTTATTTTTAAGGTTAATAGGCATGATTAACTCTAAGGGACAACAAACACAACAGAACCTCTGAAAACTGAACAGATGTTGTGCTTTGGTGAGAAACATTTACATTTAAAAGGAAATCTCCATTTGTACTAGGAAGAAAGGCAAGACTCTAAATTGTTAGAAACTTTTATCCACGGGAAAGGAACCTTACAATCATACCCTGTTTACTCTGGCTGCCTGATGACTCCTGCTCCCACCAGTATCTTCATCTCTAGCCCATAATAGCATGTAAGGTGGTGGCTTTAACCATTTCAGGGAATTCCTCAATTTCCCTCGGTTTCTCCCATGTGTATACGAGGAATCCGCGTTATTAAACTTCTGTTTCTTCTCTACTTCATCTGTCCTCTATTACAGGGAGGTGTTAAAAGAAATTTCAAATGAGTAAATTTAAAAATCTAATTAGCTTTATAACTGATTCTTAACGCAAGCAGCATCCCATGTAGCAAACAGAGGACAGTTCCGCTGAACTAAACAAAGGAAAGCAAGCTCAAGGAAGGAACAGGAAGAAAAACAAAAAATATATTGACAAATGCAGTGTTTAGGTAAGATTGCTCACCCAAGGGTCTCTGAGTAAATTTCCTAACCCTAAATTTCCTTTCTCCAGGAAGTTCCAGGTTGCGTAGTTAAAGGTTACATTCCAGGGCTTAACCCCCACGTGTGCCGTGAGGAACATCTGCGGAGACAAGAATCAAACCCTGGATCCACCGCAGGGCACAGGTGCACTTACCCCAACCTCCACAGGCTGAGTAAAGTGGGGGCGGCTCTTCGAGAGCGGTCTATGTAAGGGCAGGTTACTGACTCCCCCACTGGCCCGTCGCAAGCCTGGAAGACCACATGCACCCAGCCCCCACGTCCTCTACTCTGAATGTGCGGCCCCCAGAGGCTTGAAGCATGCGCACTAGCGCCTGTCCGCGGCCGTTGCGCTCGGAAGCGCGGTGCGCAGGCGTGCCGCAGGAAGCCCCGCCCCGGGCGCGAGTTTCGTTCAATCCCCACCCGGGCGCCACGCGCCGGGCGTCTGCGAGCGGAGGAAATGGCGGGGCGGCCCGGGCCTTCGGACGCGGAGCGGGCGGGAGCCACGGAGCGGGCTGAGAAGGCCGGAGGTAGTGCAGGGGTCTCGGCAGGGGCGGCCGTGGGGGGCCGGGCCGAGGCAGGTGGGACGGGGAGCGCGCTGCCGAGTGAAGGTCGGGCAGCCGGCCGCCCCCCCCCCCCGGCCGTTTGTCCCCCGGCGGCGAGGCCCCTCCGGAAGCCCCAGTCGTCGCTCGGCTCTCTCGATGGCGTCGGGGCGGCCCCGCGGCCCCAGACGAGTCCTCAGGCGGCCCAGACCGACCGGCTCCGCGCAGCGTCCCGCGGGTTTTCCTCCAGACGCCCCCGGCTCAGGGGACAGGGGACCCGGCTGGGCACGTCCCTTCAATGAAACACCCCCGTGGCCAGGGCTGCACTGAAGGGGCCCTCGGCGGGGCCGTGTGGGTGCCTGCCGCCGACCAGGGGCCGAGTGGGCGCCAGCAGAGCGGTAGCGGGCCGCTCTAACGGAAACCCCGGAGCCCACACGGCCCTGGAGACCACCGAGCGCTCTTTGTCGTGGCTCTGGAGGCCAGACTTCGGAGACGCAGGCAGCAGCACGCGCGTGTCTGGCGAAGACCAGCTCCTGGTCTGCGCGGGGCCCTCGCAGGGCGGAAAGCGCCGGCGGTTCTGCGCTCTCTTGTAAAGGCACTCCATCCACCGTCAGGACCCAGTCGCTCCCCAAGCCCGTCTCCTAACACGGTCACATCAGGCCATGGCGTCTCTTCTTTTTTTTTAAGATTTCATTTATTTATTTGTGAGAGAGCGAGCAGGGGCGGGGGAGGGCAGAGGCAGAAGCAGACTCCCCGCTAAGCAGGGAGCCTGACTTGGGACTGGGTCCCAGGACCCCGGGATCATGACCTGAGCCGAAGCAGACGCTTCACCGACTGAGCCAGCCAGGCGCCCCCAGACCACACTATTTCTACACCTGTTGTACGGTGGTTCCTGCCTAGGAGGGTGTCCTTGTCCTTGTGTACATGATGGGGTAATGAAGCACTGTCGGCAACTCATTCTCCAGGTTCAGAAATGTTAGCAAATGGGGGATAGGAGCTATGTGTCCTATTTCCACAACTTTTTAGTAAATTGAAATTATTTTGAAATAAAAAGTAAAGCTAGGGGGCTTATACTACACAGGCTATTTTGTGCCCTGGATTTTTTGTTAACAAGACATTAGTTGCCTCATTCAACAGATATTTAGTGCCAGTGTGTCCCTTACCTTGTGGCGAGCACTAGACGTGCAATACAGAATAAAAACAGTGCAGCTCACTGCCTGGTCTATAATAATAATGCCTGGGAAAATGGTTGCCCAAACAAAAAAAAAATAGTTTGGGGGTCACTCAGAGAAATTTATTAACTTTAAAAAATATAGCCATATGCAGAAGTGTGTATAGTGAAAGGTAAACATCCTCTTTCTTGTCCTTCCAGTCCTACCCTCCAGCGGTAACTACTATTGAATTTTTTTGTGTGATTCCGGCCAGCAGTTATCTAGAGATGGTATACATATATTTGTAGACCGACAGGTATATATTTCACCTCTTTTCATAGCCATATGGGATTCTCTACACACCATCTTTCACTTTATTTTACTGTCTAGGATGTCTTTCCATGTTAATACAGACAAATCTACCTCCTTTTCAGTGGCTGCACAGTATTTTGTTACGGAGATGAATCACAAATTTGACCCAGTCTTGAGTACTACAGGCAGTGAAAGTTCACCCCTCACATCCACCTCAGGACAAGGAGCAGGGGCGCCACTGTGGCTGGAGACCTGAGCCCCCTCAGTCCCAGACTAAAGTTGGTGGACCCTTCCTCAGGCCTCTCCTTCGGGATTCTAAAATGTTTGGTTTTGTCTCCACAGAGCAAGCCAAATCCTCACAGAAAATTGAAGACTTGCTGGAAATGGTGAAGAAGTTGCAGAAAGGTCCCATGTCCCCTCTGTAACTGAGGCACAGCCTGACCTTTGAGATAAGGCAGAAGTGGATTCAGTTCCAGGCCCAACAGTTCACAGCCTTGGAAAATTAACTCATTTACTCTCTCTTTTAAAACTTAATTCTCTGAAGTAAAAATATAGCCCCATAATTCAGAATTAAAGTGTGAGGAGAGGGAAGGCGAGAATTTTCCCAAACTCCCTTGCTAGCCACCCAGTTGGCCCCAACTGCATTCAGTTAAATCCAGATTTTCACCTTCACCTCCCTTCCCTCCACCTTAGTTCTGCTGCTCTCTGCTTGCTTACCAGCCTCCTTCCAGCCATGTTCCCACCTCAGGGCAGGCCTTTGCACTGACTACCTCCCACCCCACCCAGGAACTGCCCTCCCCGTGATTTGGGCCCTTAGGAGGTCTTCCCAAGTCTGAAGAGCATGCCCCGTTCCTTCACTCTTTAATTCCTTGCCCCTCTATGTTTCTTGGCTGCAATTACTACAACCTGACTTAGTAACTATTTTTTCCTTGTCTCCCCTACCCAGAATGAGAGTCCCTGTAGGGCCCCCAACTCCTTCTGCCTGCCCTGTCAACTCCACTCAACTTCCTTTCCTTCCTGCAGCTGGAAGCCTAGAGCCCAGGGTTGAAGTCTTGATTAATCGGATTAATGAGGTTCAGCAAGGTGAGCTCAGGGACCAGCTACATGATTTACAGGGCTCCTTGTTAAAAGATTACTGACTAGGTCATGATAGCAGCAGATCATTAAACCAAGGATGGGTCCATCTAAATGCAACTGCTGTAGTCACATGTCCATGAACCTGGTGCTGCTGTCAACTGAGCCCAACAAGAAAGGCTTGTGCTCTGGAAGCCTCATTTCTTGCTTTAAAATCTGCCCCCCAACCCAGATTTCTTGGAAGACAAATGAGAAATGTCATCGTTTGCAAGGAATAATGCAGTTGGAGGCTGCATTTACATATTGTTCTGCTTTTTGGGACAGCAAAAAAGAAAGCCAGTGAGGAGCTGGGAGAGGCCCGGACTGTTTGGGAAGCCCTGCAGAGGGAAATGGACTCATGTAAGCATACTGGGGGTCACCCAGAGGACTTCAGTGTTATGCCTTCCTGAGCTCAATATTCTGGACACTTAGCATTCTTGCTTTGGCCAAGGGCTTCTACCCCCCTCTCCAACATCAGGCCCTGCCAATCTCCCACTCTGTGGGTAGGAGTGTTCTCAAAGTACTCTCCAAGCATACTTCCACCTCATGGCCTTTGATAGGCTGTTCTGCCCCATGTAGTACAGGTTCCTATTGCCACACATCATCAGCTCTCACCTTGAATGTCCCCTTCTCAGATAAACCTCCCCCAAGTCATCCCATGTAAAGCAGCACCTTGTCCCCACCTGATCACATTCCTCTTACTGCTTGATGTGTTTCTTCATAGCCCATATCCCAGTTCATGTGATGTGTTCTTTCTCTCCCCTCCGTGTAAACACTGGCCTTCCACAGGATCCTCACAGTCACCCTTTATCATCCCCGGGACCCTTTGCTGCTTACAGGGAGTGTGGGCTCAAGAGGGGAGGGGGCTCAACTCAAGGGGTCCACATTTAGGATTGGAGTAGAGCTGTCCCAAACTGCCTGTGTGACAAGGGGCAAATGCACTCCCTGAGGGTGCAGTGATGCACCCTGATGCCTGAATGTGTTACTGTATTTTCCAGTGAGTGGAGAGAAAGTACGCCTGAAAGAGATCTTGAACAAAAAGCAAGGTAACTGCAGCTACTCTATCTCCATCCAGGCTTTTGCACTTGTCACCCTGCAGAGGCCAATCTCTCCATAACAGCTGAGGCCCTTTGAAACCTGAATTAGTTTGCATCCCTCCATGGCTTCCACCACACTTGCAGTAAATGACAGAGTCCTATCAGGTGTCCACATGTGATCTGATCCTATTATCTATGCCCAATCCTGATGCTTTGATGGGTTGTCCTGGGGCCCTTGGCTTCTCTCCCTGCAGAGACCCTACGGATCCTCAGGCTCCACTGCCAGGAGAAGGAAAGTGAGGCACAGAGGTAAGACCTTCCATCTGGGACTTGCTCTGCCCTCCCCCTTCATTGTGGTGGAAAGGAGAGAGGGAAAATCAGTCCTGGACTTACAGGTCACGTTGTGTCCCTCTGTAAAAAGGAGAGGCCAAATGCATGTCTTCCCACCTTGGCCCCAACGGTACACAGTAGTGTTAAGGGTACTCTGACTCACTGGGATAATCATTCATTTGCTAGAATATCAAATGTGTTCAGCTGTTTTTTACTCTATGCCTGTTACTCTTCCTAAAATTGGCTTCTTGGCTCTCTGTTCACTCTTCTGTCCCTTCATTTAGGCATCAAGCCACAAGTGTCTCTCCATTCATTCACTCTCCTTCCATCCACCTCAATATTTGTGAATCCATGTCTCCAATTCCTGAACCTTGATTTAGCTCATTCTGTGACCAGAGTCCCCAAGCCCTCATATACCAACATTGGAACTATGTGGGAAATTTGGATGAGATAAATATGTATGTGTGCTTGTGCACCTGACTTGTGTCCATGTTGATCTCCCTGATTTCACAACAGTATTTCCAGGGGACACATGCACATCCCCCCCATGAAGTTATTAGAGAAGGACCTCAATCTGGAAAGCCAGAACAGACCCCAAGAGGAAGCAGAAGCCCCACCCCCAGCCCTGTCCTGGGGAGACATTCAGAGAATATGACTGAGAGCTGCCTTGCCTCTTCCCAGGAAGCAGACCATGCTGCAGGAGTGCAAGGAGCGAATTTCTGCTCTGAATTCCCAGATTGAGGAAGAGAAGAACAAACAGAGGCAACTGAGGTAAAGCCCAGTGCCCAATGCCAGGTAGGGTGGGGGCAATATGCTGGGATGGTTTGTGGATGCAGGTAATATCAGGGATGGGAGTTAGAAGAGGAGCTGGCTGAGCTGAGGCTTGGAGGGACAAGGTGGTGAAGGTGCTTCCTACAGAGCAAAGAACATGGGCAAACCTCCCAAGGTCTGTGCATGAAGACCCCTGGCCTGGGCCAAGGTGGGGAGGAATGTCTCATCCCATGGCCCCTCGTGGTTGGTCTGCAGGTTGGATTTTGAAGAACAGCTGGAGGATCTCATGGGCCAGCACAAGGACCTCTGGAAGTTCCACGTGAGTCACTCAAAGCCATTCCTCCCACCTTCCACATCTTCACTGGAAGTCCCAGACCCAAAATTCAGGGTCACATTGCAGGCCTCCTTCCTCTCACCTGCCACCCCCAGCTCCTGAGCCAGACCTGGTGGTCATACATCAAAATGGCCCTCAGCTCAGTCCCTTGGCACCACCCAGTGTCATCCACTTCACTGGTCCTGCCCATCCATCCCTGCTGCTCCCCTGGGCCCTTCAGTGGCCAGGAGCAACCCTGATGAAACAAGGAGAGGTTATCCATAAGGAAGATCCGTGGATGTGTTTGCAGCCATGACTGGCACAGAGCAGACAGTGGGAAACCAAGGATTCCTAGTGCCAAATAAAAGGGGCAGAAAGGATCAATGTTAGGATGGAGGAGCTCAGTGAGGAGGCCCCACAAAGGGAAGAAGAGCTGTAGTTCAGGTCTGGTGACCGATTCTCCAGGGAACAGTTCTGATTTGTAATGTTTTCAGGATTCCCTATAAGAAATACTTGCCTCAGACCTGATTTCAAAGCTTGCAAAATTCCTGAATGCTAACCACCCCGTGAGCCCCTCAAGTGCAGCATCACAGGTATCTGGGATGAGACAGTTCCAGGTGGAGAGAAAATGGCCAGTACAGAGGCCCTGAAGCTGGAACGTGCCTTGTGTGCCCAGAGGCCCAGAGTAGTAGGAAGTGAGGCAGGCTGAGTAGAGACCAGATCCAGGTAGGCTTCTCTGAGGTGCATGGGAGGAGGCTGGGACACATGGACAGGCCTCCTCTCCACCTACTTAGAGGCCGGAGCAGATGGCCCGGGAGATTGGCACCCTGGACAGCAGCAAGGAGCAACTGCTCAAGGAAGGTGAGGCCTGGAGAATGGGGAGGCCCTGATTTGCCCTGCCCTGCCCTGCTCATCTGTCCCTTCCTGCTGCAGAGAAGCTTGTGGAGGCGAAGCTGGAGGATGTGAAGCATCGTCTGTGTTCCCAGTTTGGGGCTGATGGGTGCTCAACCATTGCTGAGGGGCTCTTTCTCCGCAGCCAGGAGGCAGCAGCCGCAGTGTAAGATAAGGATGACAGGGACAGGGAATGGGGTGAGGGAGGGAGCTGCCACTGCTGATGGCCCCACCCTCAGGCATCTGTTTGAAGAGGAGAACAGGAAGGCCCAGGAGCTCCTGGAAGCTGCCTCACATCACCACGAGCAGCTACAGCAGAAGTGCCAGCAGCTGCAGCAGAAGAGGCAGAGGTGGGCGTGGAGGCCCTGCCCCCAGCCCCCAAGGGGAAGGTGGCTGAAGGCATCTCTGCTCCCCTTTCAGCTTATCTCCTGGTCTCTTCACACCCTCTTGTTCCTTCTCCTCCCCTTACCCCTCCCCACACTCCTACCTCACCCTTCTCTGTTCAGGCTTAAGGAGGAGCTGGAAAAGCTTGGGATGCAGATCCCTGCTCGAGCCCAAAGCAAACAGGAGGAAGGGGCTGGCCCAGGAGAGCCTGTGAGTCCTGGAATTAGGTGGCAGGGAGCAGAGATAGCTCATGAAAGTAGGGTACAGGAAGGCAAGGAAGGGGAACCACAGAGTTCTCAAAGGATGGTCTTTTGGGAAGCGTGTTCTCACAGGGCACAACCAAGACAAAAGTGCAGAGACTGGCAGTGGTGGGGTGGAAAGAGGCTGGTCCCAGTGAGGGTGTGGGCACAGGGGTGCATGGAAATCTCCCTCCTCAGACCCTGACCTCCCACAGGCCAATCCCAAGCTCCTAGGAGTCATTGAGGAGGAAGACCCAGAGCCACCCACCAAACAAGGCCCTGCGCCCTCCTAGGCAAGGACTCTCTCTGCCCTGGAGCATATTCCATGAACTTCAAGAAATAAAAGCACTATTTCAGTACAACTGCCTCAGTTGAGTTTGCGCAGGGGTGGAAGGGTTTGTCTGACCCAAGACTCGGCCCTCGAGACTTGGTAAAGCCCTGGTCACATCCCCTCTTGGTCTCAGCCAGAGTTCTGCAGCAGCACTCAGTAAGCACTTGCCTGGCCTCACAGTCTCTGCTCTGCTCCTATCTAGGACTTAACACGGTTCTGGGTCTCCAGGCAGAAAGATTCATGTTCTGCAAACCCACCCTGTGATTGTTTCAATTCCTTATTCAGGCCTGGACTATACAGAATTCCAGAAATCCCCAAAATGAAGAGCAAGGTGCTGGGGTTCTCAGCCAGTCAATCCCTTGCCCACAGTCCCCACCAATTAGCTGAGAAAAAGAAACATAATTGGAGGCCAAGTGTAATTTGTGCTCTTGTGGGCACAAAATATATAACTGAGACGCCTGTCACTACAACACAGTACGTTAGAATTCCTCAGTGTCCTGGGAGTCAATCACCGAAGACTGTTGTGCGCTTTTGAAGTATGTTTCAGAGCACATAAATACATTTGCCCAATTAAGGACCGCAAGGTAGTCAGAGTCTGTGACCCTAAGCCACAATACAGCGATTGAAGAGATTCCTTCTCTTGAAAGGCTCCCACATCCAGGTAGGACAGTAACATGGTGGGATGGAGAGAGGTCCAAACAGGCCCCCAGTCTCAGGAGCACTGTTTCTATGGAAGAATGGAAAAATATGTGGAAAATTAGACACACTAGGCATCAACCTCCCAGTTTTCTGAGATGGGGTTAATCAGATCTGTGTCGTAAATGAACTGGTAACATCAAAATAACTCCTGTATCTCCTGGAAGTTGGTAAATTCCCCTGCATGACAATGGAAACATCACCTTTAAGAACTGCGCTTCAGCTAAGCCCATGATTAGAAATGATTTTGTAGCTTCAGTTCACAATAAACAAACAGGACACATGATTACTTCCAACAGATGAATAAAAGGCCTTCAGCAAAATCCACCTGTTTGTGTAAAAAAAAAAAATCTAGGAATAGAAGGTAACTTCATTTATGCTTAGTGGTAAAGTATTTGAAGCATCTCGGGTATATTCAAATACAATTCACCATACTGAAGCTCCAGATAGTAAAACAGGGCCAGAGAGATAGGAACCTTCTTCCACCCCTGCTCACAACCACATGGACCTGCCAAAGAAGAAAGAAAATCCTTCTTCCTGCTCAGCCTTGCAATCTCCCTCCAGGCCCTTTCCTTGGAAACCCAAAGATTGTGTCAGCTGGAAAAGGAGAAATGTAGCCCCATCATCACAAAGTCGGGCAACATAGGGTGGGTTCCTAGCTGAGGCAAAAACAAAACCATAGCTGGTAGAGTCACTTACCATAAGGTATAGGTAGAGACAGATGAGCTAAAAGAAATTGTTCAGTCTTAAAGATTAATCTAGACAAAATACCAAGGAGCCAGGACTACCTAGTTTTGAAAATAAAACTGTTCCTCCTTCCCAGCTTCTCCAGGCAGAAAAAATGATCCCTAAGGTATGAAATGACTTCAGGCTAAAGATCACTTTCAGTGGAGCCTCAGAGTAAATCTCAGACCAAGGATGTTGCTGTAAGATCCTTCCCTGAGACTCTTACGAGTGTGCCTTGTAAATCCTCACATAGATGATAAATAGGGCTTTTACAGATCTTAGGGGCATTGTCCCCACATCACTCTAAGTTTGAGGCAGAGTGGATCCTGTTCCAGAAGAAGTATGGGGATGGCTTTCATCTAATGGAGTGGATTATAATTTAATATATCAAAAATCCAACTTTTTAAAGGGAATTAAATCAATTTGAAATAAAAGGTTTAGAAAGAGTTCAAATGAAAAGAGCCCTCTGGGGAGACACTAGTTAGTAAAAAATCAGGGTATGTCTTGAAGAAGAGAGACGACTGAGTGCAGAATCCAGAGCTTTGGAAGTCATTCCCAGAACCACTGCATCCTAATCAAGGTGTGCCCTGCTAGACGTCAGAGTTTCTGTGCACCACAGATGACTAAGTGCCTCCCAATTCCCCTCCCCTTTGAGTGGGCTGAGTCTCCCATCTCCATGCCACACTGTGTGTTGTGCGCAGGGCACCTGAGTGGTCACTTCAGGTCACACAGCTTAAGAGCAACCACACAGAAGGGACCGTGCCCAAAGAGACTATGTGCACCTAGTCCTAATATAGATGACGAGGTCCTAGATTTTCAGCCCAACAGCTTTATAAATTGAAATCCTTTGACTGTCAGTATAATTTGCATGTGTAAGTGATGTGAACTCTGTGGCCAGAAAGTGGACAGTGTCCCTACTGTATTTTCCAAAGATGGCCACACTACTATATCCCATCCCACATACTCTTTTGTAAGAAGCCTTTATATCAAGAGGTGGAGTCTTGTTTCTCCACCCCTTAGAATCTTCATGGGCCCTGTAACTACCCTGAATAGAAAAGTTCAGAATTGACAATGTGCTACTTACCAGGAGTAGTATTGCCAAATGTCCCCTTAGAGGCAAAATCACCCCAAGTAGAGAAGAAATGGCTTATAGTCTTTAAAACTTTTTTATTCAATACAGTATCTATCATTTCTATCCGAATTTTTTTTCCACGTTACCTACATTGATAGTTTTCCCTTCATGAGACATTCACTGATATAATTGGACATTCTGTTGTTGAAAATTAGGACACATTAAAGATATTTATAAGGTTTTACTTTATTCTCAGTGTTCAATGAGCTGTCTCTGCCCAATAAAGGCATTCCTGCATTTACTGAATTTCTTTCTTCCTATGGTTTGATTTTTCCATCCACTGACTTGGGGATGAAAAGTGACAACACAGATTCTTTCCTCTGTGAATCTCCTACACAAGGACTGGTAACTTCTCACAGAAGCCTACCACAAATTCATAAAGTGAACTGGCTACAATGGACTCACAGCATTGTAAATAGGTCACACATAGAAGGGTTCAACAGTGAATGTTTCTCACTCAGGTAAGTACAAATGAAGACTTTTGAGGTAGAGTTGGGAAGATCTCTGCCCTCCCCAATCAATCTTTTATGCCTTAAGTCATGGTTGCCATCTTAACCCTATGGCTCCAAAGACAAACCTGTGGGCAATCTACACTTCAGAAGCACAAGGAATGAAAAATTAACAAACACAAGTTTTTTGGTAGCCAGACATGGAAGTAATGTTCATAATTTGTGTTGATGATTCCTTGGCCAGAGCTCAATTACACGCTTCCACCCACAGCAAAGGGAGGCTGAGAAATGCAGGCTAACTGTGTGCCCAACACAAAGAGAAAGTGAGTTTCGAAAGTCTTGGTATATATATAGCCAGTCTCTGCCACACATGACTTCTCCCCAGTGTGAGTTCTCTGATGTTTGCTGAGGTGTGATTTCTGACAGAAGGTTTTCCCACATTCATTACATTCATAGGGTTTCTCTCCTGTGTGAGTTCTCTGGTGTACAGTCAGGGCTGACTTCTGGTAGAAAGTTTTCCTACATTCTTTACATCCATAGGGCTTCTCTTCTGTGTGAGTTCTCTGATGTCTATTGAGAGTTGACTTCTCACAAAAGGTTTTCCAACAATCATTACATTTGTAAGGTTTCTCACCTGTGTGAGTTCTCTGGTGTACAGTGAGTTTTGATTTCTGGTAGAAAGTTTTCCCACATTCCTTACATTCATAGGGTTTCTCACCTGTGTGGAGTCTCAGGTGCACCGTGAGCTTTGGCTTTACACAGAATGATTTCCCACATTCATTACATTTATAAGGTTTGTCTCTTGTGTGAGTTCTCTGATGTACGGTAAGAGCTGGGCGATGGCCAAAGGATTTCCCACATTCTTTACATTCATAAGGTCTCTCTCCAGTGTGAGTTCTCTGATGTGCAGTGAGAACTGACTTCTTATGAAAGGTTTTACCACAATCATTGCATTCATGATGTGTCTCTCTATTGTGAACCCTTTGATGTACAGTGAGGGCGGGGTTCTGGTAAAAGGATTTCCTACACTCATTACATTCATAGGGTTTCTCCCCCGTGTGTGTTCCCAGATGTACAGTGAGTTTCGTTTTCACAGAGACGGATTTCCCACATTCATAACATTCATATGGTTTTTCTCCTGTGTGGGTTCTCTGATGAACAGTTAGGTGTGACTTACGGCAGAAAGATTTCTCACATTCAACACATGCATAGGGTTTCTCCCCTGTATGAGTTCTCCGATGTATTGTAAGAACTGTTTTACTGATGAAGGTTTTCTCACACTCACTACACTTATAGGGTTTCTCTCCTGTGTGTATTTTCTGATGCTTACTGAGATTAGACTTTTTGTGGAAAGTTTTGTCACATACATCACATTCGAAAGTTTTCTCTCCTAACGGAGTTCTTAAAAGCGATGTGAGGTGTAATTTCTTGCTGAAATTATCCCCACTTTGATTACGCTTACGGTGTTGCTCCTCAAAATCAGCTCTATGAAGATTTGATTGTGTTGGTTTTGCACAAAAGGTGTTCCCCCATTCGTTACATCTACAGTGATCCTCCCCTATGTGAGTGCTCTCTTGGGCAATGACAGCTGACTTGTCACAGGCTCTCCAATATTTGTCATAGTTATAGGCAGTCTCTCCCACGTGAGCACTGCTATGTGTAAAGAAGTTTGCCTCCTTGCTGAAGCCTTTTCCTTGCCCACCAAATTCAAAAGCTGGCTGCAAAACTGGATCCTTCTGATGAAAACTATGATTCTCGCCATCCCTGAGGGATCTCCCAGTTGTGTTACGGTCCTCGGGCTTCTCTCCAGCACGCATCTCATCAGGCTCACCAGGAAGAAACATGTTCTGACACACGTTAAACTCCTCTGGCTTCATTCCTGAACAGTTTCCATTATTTATAATTAGGTTTGAAATGTGGATTGCACTCAAATTAAATGGTTTTCCCAAGTCAGTTCTCTCCTTAGTTGATGTTTCGTTGTTGGCAACTCCAGCTTGCCACACATGTCTGCTCTGATGCTCCTGGCGGGTCTCAATCAGGTCACCTGAAGTCTGAACATCTAAAATGAGACAAATTAATTATATCCGTGAACCAGAACAAAGCATTTCTTATGGAATGTTTGTATAAGAATAAAGCATTTCTTTCCATCACAGCAGGATACAAATTTTGAAGAATCAATAATGGGTATGATTATGCTGAGCGTATGATTTTTCTCCCTAATGAATTAATGTAACAAGTTACACTAATAGATTCTCTAACATCAAATTATGGTTTTATTTGTCGGTTTTGCTTTTTTAAGTTTCTTTTTTCCTTTTTGGATCCACAAGGAAATATTTGGTCATAATAGTCACCTATTCCCTAGCCACGTTTTTGGGTCAGTTCTTTCATCTGCCATTTGTGTTCCTGCCTTCTCTCATAATAACTGTGAACTCCTTGTGCTTGGCCTTTTCTCATCACTCAGCTTTGAAGATGGCAAGATCTTCCTGGGTCGGCTACTTTAGGATGCAGTGGAGGGCCGTTTGTCTGTCACCTACGTGGGGATACTGCTTAGGGACAAGGATTCGCACCCACGATTCTTTATTTTTTTACTCCTCCCTGGGTGGTGGCTATGGGCACCTGTGGGATTTCTCAAAGGCATCCTCTCTCCTTCTCCATGCTAGCCAAAGACAGCTTTCTGCTAACTCCTAATAAACGCTACATCCTTGGCTTCTTATAACCAAGCTCCAATTCTCCACACTGGGCTACCCCTCCCTGCTGGTCTAAACAATTTAGGTTCTGCAACCCAGGCTGTGCCCACCAGCTCTGAAAAGTCTTTTTCTGGCTCCTCCTTAGAAAAACAGTCTCACCTGTTTTGCTGTGCTTTGCTTCTTGTTATGTGCATCCCTACTTGACAATTTGCTGTTTCAAAAGGCTTGTGTTTTGCACTTTGGAGTATCAGCTGTGTCCTAGCTTCAGTGAAAAATGGAGTCCGTGTAGAGACTGGATTCTCTTTGTTACATTGGAATTACTTAGCAGGAGCAACTGAAACCCCTGGCTCCTTTGGCCTTGAGAACACATCATCTCCAGATTCTCCTACCATGCCATGGATCACCCCTTTCCACACTGAAACCTGTGCATGGTTCCCCACCCCTTTGTGACACCTGTAATGCCATGGTTGACAAGGCTTGGTCCTGCACTCCCTCATTTTCTTAACAACCACCTGGGCAACCTCCTCTAATCCTGTGCCTTTAATACCAGTTAGGCTAAAGACTGTTCTAGTTTGCATCTTATAATAGTGATACCCAATCTCTACTCCAGACATTATACCCTACTGTAGTCTATATTATCAAAATTGGAAAATCATCACCTCAAATTTAAACTATCCCAAAGTAGAGTCTTAATAACTCCCCCAAAACTACTTTCTCTGGGCTTCCTTAATAAATAACACACCCCACTTTTTCTTTCATAGTGGTGAAATATTATTTGTAGTTGTTACCCACTACACTTAATATTCTGTGTGTTTGTTTCACTCTGACTCGACAGACAGTAACCTCCTAGAAAGGAGGGCATGTGTTTGATTACCGTCACAATCCCCACAACTACAAAATGACCAATGCTTAACATGCGTTGAAAGAATAATACTTGAAAGAAAACAGTGCAGGAGAATGGAGGAAAGGAGGGCATCTTTGAACCTAGAGACAGTGGCTAATGAAGAAAGAAATTCTAAGAGAAGGCAGGCAAGGAATGGATTTTGGGTAAGTCTAAGAAAATAGCAGGCGATTAAAAAAAGAAGGGGACATTTGTGTGTGAGAGCCATACTCTGAAAGTGAAGAATGCATGAGTCTGATACATATAGACTCACTGTCCTAAGGTCTGGATCTGGAAAAAGCACTGGGAAAAACAGCCCAGCATGGCCAACATCTGCTGTGGTCTCCTCTTCCCAAACCCCTGCCCAATATGCACTGACTGACCTGGGAGGCTCTGGGTTGGGGCTTCCTCTACAGTCCATGGCTCTGCTCCTTGCTCCAACTTGACAATCACCTCAGGTTTCGTAATGCAGTGCCCTGTTGATCAGAAGTAAAGTGGGACCTTTAACAAACCGCTGAAGTTTCAGGGCCTTTGAAGAATGACAAGGGCACAGCTGCAAGAACCGTACAATGAAGGGCCAATGTGAACCTCTGATTAAAGGGGTGAACGCTCACATCCTTCTGGGCCTTGAGTCTTAAACAGTGGCATTTGACTTCATAAACAGCTGCACATTAACCAATGAAGAAAGAAGTGCTTACACGTACTAGGACACTTTCACTCACCCAATGACACCAGGCTACTGTAGGTCTCCAGCATCACGACCCTGTACAGGGTCCGCTGAGCATCATCCAGGTCCTGCCACTCCTCCCAGGAGAAGTTCACAGCCACATCCTCAAATGACACCAACTCCTATAATGACACATGCCTCAGTTCAAGGCATCAGCCTGAATCAGAACAGAGTCTGGGACTTCATTCTTTTTTGTGTGTTTTGTCTTGTACAAAATACACCATGGTTTGTACTCTGTACTGTGGGGTAAAGAGATACCACGGTAGAAATTTCCTACCTCAGACTAGAAACAACAACAAAAGAAAGCCACTGAACTTGAAGATGGATCAACAGATATTTTCTAATCTTTATGAGAGAGAGAAAAAAAAAAAATGAAGAAAAATGAAAAGGGGCCCAGAAACAATTTAAAAACAGTCTAACAACACGTAAATGAAGTTCCATAAGGAAAGGAGAAAGACTAGAGCATTTATGTATTTTCAGAAACAAAGGTTACAACCTTCACACATTTTATGATATGAATTTACAGATTAACTTCAATGACCCATAATTAAATTAGATTTAGAAAAAAAAAAAAGCAAAACAAAACAAACTACTCTAGGCACATCACAGCCAAACTGCCAATATCCAAAAATAAAGAGAAATCTTGAAAGCATCCAGAGAAGAAAAAGCACATTCAGGTACAAACACATATGAATGATGGGCAACTTATCAGAAACAATGGGAAAATATATTTAAAGTGGTGAAAGTAAACATCCTTCAATCCTAGATTCTACATCCACTGAAAACTTACACTACAAAATTGAGGTGAAACAGGAACATTTTCAAATAAACAAAAACTAAGATAATTCATCATCAGAAGATGGCATTACAATGCTAAAGGACATTGTCCATGGTTGAAAAAAAAAAATGACCCCAGATGATAATTTGGATCCCTAAGACAGAATCAAGATCACTGGAAATGGCAAATGTGTAGATAAATATAAAGAATTATATATATATATATATATATATATAATTTTTCTTCTTCCAATGTCTAAAAAATACATGATCCTTTAAAGAAAACATTATAACAATGTACAAGGGACTCATAATGTATGTAGACTCAATATGTACATACATATGTGTATTATCGCTAGTACAACTGTTAGGGGTTGCAAATGGATACATACTATTCCAAAGTTCCTATATCTTATATGAAGTAGGGCACCACTACTCTAGTATGTCTGATAAAGATTCATATGGTAAACCCTTAGAGAAATGAATAAAAAAGTAATGGAATGAAGTATAGTGTTTTAATTTGCTATGCCTGCCACATCAAAGTACCAAAATGGTCCAGCCATTTGGAAGACAGTTTGGTATTGTCTTCAAGAGTAAACACAAACTTTCAACCCACAATCCAGTAATTGCATTTCTGGTATTCATCTAAAGGAGCTGAAAACTTATGACCATATAAAACCCAGCACGTAGATGCTTACTGCAGCTTTATTCATAACGGCCAAAACTAGGACGTAACCAAAATGTTCTTCAATGGATGCGTGAATAAACTGTGGTACACTCCGAGAACAGAATATTTTGCAGTGCTTGGGGCGCCTGGGTGGCTCAGTCGTTAAGCATCTGCCTGCGGCTCAGGGCGTGATCCTAGCGTTCTGGGATCGAGCCCCACATCAGGCTCCTTTGCTAGGAGCCTGCTTCCTCTCCCACTCCCCCTGCTTGTGTTCCCTCTCTCGCTGGCTGTCTCTCCCTGTCAAATAAATAAATAAAATCTGAAAAATAAAAAAAAAGAATATTATGCAGTGCTAAAGACGAATGAGGTATCAAGGCAAGAAAAAAACGTAAATGCACCTTAGTAAGTGAAATGAGCAAATTTGAAAGCCTACATACTGTATGATTCCAACTACCTGACTTTCTGTAAAAGGCAAAACTACGGAGACAGTAAAAACATCACCGGTTGCCAAGGGCTATGAGGCAGGGAAGAATGAATGGAAGAAGCATAGAAAATTCCTAGGACAACGATGCTACTCTGTATGACTAAAATGGTGGAGACATCTCATTATACATCCAGATCTTGATGCCAGATGAGATTTGGTGGGAGAGAGAAGAAGGAATACAGAAACTCCATTTTGGTCGTTTCAGTCATTGGCTAAATGGACAAAGTATACATGAGGGATGAAAGGAAGATGGCTTTTCACATAGGGCTCGCTCAGTTTGGGGTGCCTTCTGGATGGCTACAGAAAAACCATTCCCCAGGGAGTTGAACTAGTGATCGAAAGGCTAGTGAAGCGGTCCAAGCTGGAGAGAGGAATTGTCAGGGCTGTCAAACCACAGAGGGCGTGAACACAGGGCAAAGACTTGCACACCTGGATAAGCTACGTTCAGGAGAGGAAACAAACAAGTGACCAGGGAGGCCGCCACAGAAGCTAACGGACAAGAATGTCCAGGAAGAGACCCTGCACAGTAGTTTTACTATGGGAGAAGATTCAAGTAAGGCAAGGCCAACAGCACAGTCACTGAATCGAACTATAATCTGGGTTGACACGTAGGTTGTAGGTTATTTCTTCACTTAGATGAATTAAGACGACACTGAGGAGGTTAAGGTGTAAATGAGCCGTGGAACTATCTGTCAGAAAATACAACTTTGAACAGTCGGAAGCACCACCTACACAGACAGACTGGCTGAGAGAAACATGTGGAGCATAAGACCTGCAGCCGATTCAGTCCTGCAGATATCCCAAGGTTTGAAACGAGTAGGGCCGTGGAGCAAGCAGGGCCCTCCAAAAGCTGTCTGGGACACTATTTCAGCAAAGCTTATTAAGCATGTTGTGTTTTAGCACCAGGTAACCATCACCACTGCAGAGTGCCGAAAGTGCTGATTTCCAGATGGGTATCGAAACACTGCCCACTACATCATCCGTGTGACCAACAAAGGCACCATTTCAGACTTCCGTGCCTGCAATTCTCATGTCCCATGAGAATGTGGCACGCCTCTTCTAAGGGTCCTTGTTGAACAGGTACCAATCGTGTGTGTCTTTTTGCCATCAGAAACACCAGAGACCAATCTGCACTCACCTTGGGTGACTCTAAGGTCATATAACCTGTCCACATCCACATGCCACTTTTATCATGTTTATGTATATCTCTCTGAAGCTGTATTTTACTTCTTTCTACTTTTCTCTTTTAAAGTATAAGCCTTAATGGGAAAAAGCTGAGAGCCTTTCCCTGAAGATCAGGAACATGACAAGGATGCCCACTCTCACCACTATTGTTCAACATAGTACTAGAAGTCCTTGCAACAGCAATCAGATGACAAAAAGAAATAAAAGGTATTCAAACTGGAAAAGAAGAAGTCAAACTCTCTCTCGTCGCAGATGACATGATACTTTATGTGGAAAACCCAAAAAACTCCACCCCCAAATTACTAGAACTCATACAAGAATTCAGTAAGGTGACAGGACACAAAATCAGTGCACAGAAATCAGTTGCTTTCCTATACACTGACAATGAGACTGAAGAAAGAGAAATTAGGGAATCAATTCCATTTACAATAGCACCAAAAACCGTAAGATATCTTGGAATACACCTAACCAAAGAAGTAAAGGATCTATACTCGAGAAACTACAGAACACTCATGAAAGAAATTGAGGAAGACACAAAAAGATGGAAAAACATTCCATGCTCATGGATCAGAAGAATAAACATGGTTAAAATGTCTATGCTACCCAGAGCAATCTACACTTTCAACACCATCCCGATCAAAATACCAATGCCATTTTTCAAAGTGCTGGAACAAACAATCCTAAAATTCATGTGGAACCAGAAAAGACCCTGAATTGCCAAGGAAATGTTGAAAAAGAAAAAGCTGGGGGTATCACATTGCCTGATTTCAAGCTATACTACAAAGCTGTGATCACCAAGACAGCATGGTACTGGCACAAAAACAGACACATAGATCAATGGAACGGAATAGAGAACCCAGACATGGACCCTCAACTCTATGGCCAACTAATCTTCAACAAAGCAGGAAAAAACATCGAATGGAAAAAAGACAGTCTCTTCAATAAATGGTGCTGGGAAAATTGGACAGCTACATGCAAAAGAATGAAACTTGACCACTGTCTCACACCATACACAAAGATAAACTCCAAATGGATGAAAGACCTCGATGTGAGACAGGAATTCATCAAAATCCTAGAGGAGAACAGAGGTAGTAACCTCTTCGACATCGGCCACAGCAACTTCTTTCATGACATGTCCCCAAAGGCAAGGGAAACAAAAGCAAAAATGAACTATTGGGACTTCATCAAGATAAAAAGCTTCTTCACAGCAAAGGAAACAGTCAAAAAAAAAAAAAAA
>NW_024426885.1:48744-66917 GCF_017311325.1 Ursus maritimus
AAAAAAAAAAAAAAAGAGGCAACGTACAGAATGGGAAAAGATATATGCAAATGACACTACAGATAAAGAGCTGATATCCATGATCTATAAGGAACTTCTCAAACTCAATAACCAAAAAACAAATAATCAAATCAAAAAATGGGCTGAAGATATGAACAGACACTTTTCCAATGAAGACATAGAAATGGCTAACAGACACATAAAAAAATTTTCAACATCATTAGCCATCAGGGAAATTCAAATCAAAACCACATTGAGATACCACCTTACGCCAGTTAGAATGGCAAAAATGGACAAGGCAGGAAACAACAAACGTTGGAGAGGATGTGGAGAAAGGGGATCCCTCTTACACTGTTGGTGGGAATGCAAGCTGGTGCAGTGACTCTGGAAAACAGTATGGAGGTTCCTCAAGACGTTAAAAATTGAGCTACCCTATGATCCAGCCATTGCACTACTGGGTATTTACCCCGAAGATACAGACGTAGTGAAGAGAAGGGCCATATGCACCCCAATGTTCATAGCAGCATTGTCCACAATAGCCAAACTGTGGAAGGAGCCGAGATGCCCTTCAACAGATGAATGGATTAAGAAGATGTGGTCCATATATACAATGGAATATTACTCAGCCATCAGAAAGAATGATTACCCAACATTTTCATCGACATGGATGGGACTGGAGGAGATTATACTAAGTGAAATAAGTCAAGCAGAGAAAGACAATTATCATATGGTTTCACTCATTTGTGGAAATTAAGGAATAGCAGGGAGAACATTAGGAGAAGGAAGCGAAAAAGAAAGGCGGCGGGGAAACAGAGGGGGAGAGACTATGGACTCTGGGGAAACAAACTGAGAGTTTTAGAGGGGAGGGGGGTGGGGGGATGGGTCAGCCCGGTGATGGGTATTAAGGAGGGCACATATTGCATGGAGCACTAAGTGTTATAAGCAAACAACGAATCATGGAACACTACATCAAAAACTAATGATGCACTGTATGGTAACTAACATAACATAATAAAAAATAAAAAATAATTAAGAAATAATAAAAAAATAATAAAGTATGAGCCCTTCCTCATCAAGCTCATGAAGCACCCTGTAAAACAAGCTGAGGGATAAAGAAACAAACTCACCAGAGATGTATTCATCTTCCGCTGCTCTTGGAAATGCACAGAGGACTCTGGAAAGATAGCTGGGAGAGAAGGCGAATGGACTAGGGTCATGACAGGACTGCTGTGGCTTGCTCCCAGATCCCAGATTCTCTCGTCTGAAGCTCTCTACACATTAGCTAGAAAAGACAACTGAGAGAGACAGAGAGAGAGACAGAGAGAGAGCACCTCCTGTGGGACAAGAATATTCTATTACCTTGAGAAAGGGCAGCAACAAAGACCGTATTGAAGGAGTACCCACAAGCCCATTAATTTACACATATCGTTTACCTTTAGTTAATCGAAACACATATTTCCTACTGACTTATCAACAGTTAATAGTAAGAATCGATTTAAGATTTTAAAGATGCTTACTTAAATAATGATTGTTTAACTATGTTCCTATTAATAGAGACACACACTCAGGGCTTCACAGTCGTGTCTCCATGAGGACACCTGCAGTTTAAATAGGGCATCTTCACAGAAAGGAAACACCCAGCAAAACAACATTGCTGGCCCATGACTTTACAGAAGACACATGTAAGGTACGTGGTACATTTTGTTGTGGTGCACTGTTCCAGTAATGGTTCTCAATGACTTGCTTCTCTATATTCACTTCCTCCAACACTGACGTGGGCTTTGCCATCTGACCTGCTTTCGTCAAAAGGAGCTCAGCACATGCAACCCGGACACGGGATGAGGAGCACTTTTCCACTAACACCTTGTGAAGAGGCCTAGGGCTAGCTGATAGAGACACATGGCTTAGCCAACAGCCAGCACCAACCAAAACAGTAAACGAAGTCCTCTCCAACCCACCAACCTTAGTCATGGCAGCAGGTGATCATGGCCTCTACTGTGAACCAGGCAACACTAGCACAGGGATGGATCAAGCAAACCTAGCCCCAGGGGCTGAGCCACAGGACTTCAAAAAAATAAAATGACTGTTGTTTAAAGTCATTAAATGTGGTTGGCCTGTTACCCAGAAAATGCTAAAGTGATACTTTAAAGCCCCAAACCCAGGATGTTTTTAACAAAATCACATGGGGGAGAAAGTCTTGAATTACACACCAAGTACCACCAACAGAACTTGACAACCACATACAGAACTTCTGAGGAGCATAAAGAATGCGCACTCGATGGACTTTAGTGAGGCTGCTGGACGAGAGACTATGAGAACCACACAAAACAACTGTCTGCCTTTCAGAAGACTACGTCTTAACACTGTTACTTCATTACAGGAGTCTGGTGATTACCGCTGGGCACATGTGGTGTTTTACTTACATTCCAAAAACAAAACAAAACAAAACAGTTTAGAGAAGAAATGTGATGCGGTCTAATTTTCCCATTTTACACAATGAAAAATGGAAAAACAGGCTCCTGGCGTGGTACTGCAGAATTTTTGATTTTCACTGACAGATTACTGGCCTTCAGCGGGAAACACCTGTATTATAAATGCCTTGAGCACACGTAAGCCAGGATAAGCACCAGGGAAAATGGGATAGGCATATTTCAGTTCTTCTAAGAAATGGTTGTTCTAAGTTGACCTCATTTATCAAAAATGATGTCAGAAACAAACATGTGTTGTGGCTTAATTGTGGCAAAAGAGATAACACTATCCAAAAGTCAGGATGCCTGATGTATGCAAATCCTGTGAACCTGGCAGACCACTTACATCCTCCAATCCATTTCCCCCCATCCTTCTTATAAGGCAGAGATGCCCTGGCAAACCCTTCCTGAGCATCAGGAAGCACATTCAAGACAGAGGGAGCATCAGCACATCTCTAGCTACGTAGGTGGAGAGAGTTCAGATCACAGGAACAAATGAGGGGAGAAGCAAGCCATGGGAGTGTTTCGCAAGCACGGGCAGATGGCTTCTCTCAGCTGCAGCAGGTTATCCCTCCGCCTCAGACCCCTCCCATGAAGAACACTTCCCGGGCCTTTGCCTACCCGTCTCAGCCTGGCTCAGGTCTCCTGAAAGCAGGTCCAACTTTCCAATAACACGCAGTCTCTGACAACTTCTGGAGGAGGCGGTATCCCCCAAATCTTGTTCACTCTGGGCAGAAGCATCAATAACTGCTCGGCCATGCAAAGCTGGGGTCTTCTCCTCTCTGGGACTCTTCCGCCTCTGCTCTGAGGCGCTAGTGGAAGGGTTCAGGTCACAGGGGTATCTTTCAGGTCGCCTTTCTGTTCACGGGGCGCCTCCCCTTCGTGCTTCCTAACAGCTACCTTCTTCCAAAGAAGACAGGACTGTCATCCGGGGCCGAACCATCTCTCCTAGAACCAGCGGTCCCTGGAAACTAAGTCTTGCATAAACTTCTGAAAACGCAAGAGCTCGGCAGGCTGCCCAGCGCAGGGGGACCCGACACCTGGCCTGCTGATGAGACTCCAGGAAACCCCGCAAACAGAACTGCCTCACAGTATGAGCCGGGCGCCCACGCCCTTCACAATGATTTCTCCGGGAATCGGGGTCACTCCACTATTCACCAAGACGCTCGCGTCACAGGGGAGAAAAGGGAACGTCCTAAAACTTGCTGACGCGGCCCAGGACGCTTCAGGGGCAGAGCTGGAACGTGGACGTGGACGCGGACCGTCTGCAGACCCACCCCCGCCCCCGCTGTCACCTTGCACTCCGCCGCCCACGTCGCCAAGCTCCCCGAAGCACACGCCGGGCCTTCCACAGCTCGCCTGCTCCGGACGAAGCAACCCCTGCGAGCACAGCCCGAGCCCAGCCCCGGACCCACGGGCCCCAGAGCCACCCTCGCTCCGGGCACCAGGACCCCCCCTCCCCGGGGCCGGGGGTCGCACCTGCACGTCAGGTCCCGCTGCGGCCAAGCCGACAACACCCCCGCCCCCGCTGAGTGCCCGTGGGCCCCACAGTTCCCTTCTCCCCCTCGCAGCAACCTTCAGGGACACGTAACCCAAGCCGCTAGAGCCCGCTGCAGCAGCGCAGGCACCGTGGTAGGGAGCGGAACTTCCGGGCGGAAGAGGGGGCGGGTCCGCACGCGCGCAGAAGGAACCCGGAAGACTCCCCGAGTCCCGTTGGGGAAGACATCGTCGTGGCGGGAGACTACGTTTCCCACAAGCCTGTGCGCTCTGGGCTTTAGGAACCTTGGGAAGTGATGTGTCCAGCTGCCTTGGAGTGGGCTGTGATGGGTGAGGGTCGGTCTCTACCCACGGGACAATAACGGGGCTTTCTGGTTCATTATGAAATCCTAGGATGACAAGCGCAGAATATTCATCAGGGTGGTGGTTTCTGAAGGCGAGGGAGCTCATGGCAATTTCTTAAAATAAGACAACAATGAAGTTTGCAGCATTGATTGATTCTTCCCTTCATGAACGATTTCTCTGTAGCGTGTGATGCTATTTGAGAGCATTTTACACACAGAACTTCTTTTAAAATTGGTGTCAGTCCTTTCAAGCCCCTCCGCTGCTTTATCAACTAGGTTTATCTAATATTCTAATCCTTCGTTGTGATTTCAACAATCTTCTTTTCTTTTAAGATTTTATATATTTATTTGACAGAGAGAGTACAAGGGGGGAAGCGGCAGGGAGAAGGAGAAGCAGGCTCCCACTGAGCAGAGAGCCTGACATGGGGCTCAATCCCAGAACCCTGGGATTATGACCTGAGCCGAAGGCAGATGCTTAACCGACTGAGACACCCAGGCGCCCCTCATTTCAGCAGTCTTCATGGCATCACCACTAGGAGTAGATTCCATCTCAAGAAATCACTTTTTTTGTTCATCCCTAAGAAGCAAATCCTCATCTGTTGAAGTTTTATCATGAGATCACAGCAATTCAGTCCCATCTTCAGGCCCTACTTCTGATTCGAGTTCTCTTGCTGTTTCTGCCACATCTGCAGTGACTTCCTCCCCTGAAGTCTGGAACCAGAGCACTAAAGTCTTTCCGCTAATGCTTTCTCCATGTCAGCAGTAAGGGTGTTTCTCTTTCTGATCATCCACGTGTTCCCTGGGACAGCAATTTTAACGTCCTTCAAGAACTTTTCCTTTGTGTTCACAGCTTGGCTCTTTGGCCCAGCTTTCAGCCTGCCTCAGCTTTCAACTCCCTTTCCTCACTAAGCTTAATCATTTCTAGCTTGTGATAAAGTGAAAGACATGTGACTCCTACTTGAACACCTAGAGGCCACTATAGGGATATTAACTGGCCTAATAGCAATACTGTTTGTCTCAGGGAATAGGGAGGCCCAAGAAGGCATAGAGAGATGGGGGAACAGTCAGAGATGGGTAGGTGGAGCAGTCAGAATACACATTTATCCATTAAGGTCACCATCTTACATGGGCATAGTTCATGGGGCCAAAAAACAATGACAACAGTAACATCGAAGATCACATGATCACATATCACCATAGGAGATACAATAATAATGAAAAAGTTTGAAATATGAGAATTACCAAAATGTGACACAGAGACACAGAGTGAGCAAATGCTACTGGAAAAGTGGGGCCACTAGGCTTCCTCAATGCGGGGTTGCCACAGACCTTCCAAACGTAAAAAAATGCAGTATCTGTGGAGTGCAACAAAATGAAGCATGGTAACACAAGCATGTCTGTGAGTGTCCTTTTCTTTGTTACACTGCTCACCTACTGGTGAAAGAGGTGGTGAATGTTTTGATTACACATGTCAGTGAGGCCCTTCTCCCAACATGGACATGGACACAGTAGCTGGCTGCCGTACTCCTCATCTACCATACTCGACACAGTTAAGCACATTCTCCGTTGTTCCCAACATTCCTGGAAGAGCAGTCCAGACTGAACTTAGGCAAGCCACACGGTCCTTGGGCTGCTGTGGGCTGACTGTCACCAATCTGCTCCATGGAGCCCGCTCTGGCAAAGATGCATCACTGTTAACCATGTGCAGCACACAGCCTCCTCTTAGCTGCTCTCATCCACTTTGGCATGACTGCTGCACCTGACACTGTTGGTGGGAACACTCCTTTCCTTGCTCTCCCAGTCTGCCCCACCTTTCCATTTTTGTTGCTGACACTCCTTCCTCTGCTCACCTCTGGGTGAGACCTCTCATTACCTGTGAGATCCTGGGTGGGAAGAGAGGTGCTCCTGTGTCTGTGAGGAACACCAGAGAGGAGCAGGGAAGTGAGGACAGCAGGGGGCATGTGTCAAGTCCCTGCCCAGTCGTGCCCTAAAGAGTATCTTTGGCCCCAGAGGAGAGAGGGGTTAGGGCAGAAGCTGAGAGTCAGAACAGGAGCACTGCTGCACCAGGGTCTGGTGACCAAGGCTAACACATGGGGAAGACTTCCTGCTGCAATGCCAGCACACAGAGCTAGCATCTGCTGTGCTGTGCAAAGCTGGTGACCTACACCAAGTATCCCCATCTGCATAGAGCAGTAGGGAAGCAGCTTGTACAGAGGGCATTTCCACAGGGAGGCAGGAATGGCAGGCTTCTCTTTGAGCATATAGGAGGCAGAGACTAGCCAGTTGTTCACCAAATATGTTTGCTCTTTTTTCTTGGATTACAGTGGATATTTTCCAGCAGCTTCCCTGGGGTGTGATGTGTCCAGTTACAGTGAAGGGAAGAAGTGAAGGCATGACTGCTAACCCCTGTGGTTCTCAACACCACTTTCTCATCTGCTAGCTTGATTCAAGTGAGTATGGGAATAATGTGTTGAGACTGGATGTGGGGTAGTTGGTGCGCATGTGAGGTGGTACAGAAGAGCTCTGGGCACATGGACAGGGAAGAACATTCTGGTTCTTCTATAGGCTTGGCACTGGTAACTGTATAACTGGGCAATTGGTTTTCACTCTCTGAGACTCTTTTGACAAGCAGAAAATATGCCTCTTTCCTTCCTTGTGCTGGCCCCAGTGAGAACAGAAGTCACAAGATGGTGCCAAAGCAGCAGTTGAGTATTTTTGCACATTTCGCATGGAGAGTCATGGATGGGAGGGAGGAATGACAAAGTTGAAGTCATACACTCATCACATATAAGGGATTTTTCTTGGTTTGTCCTGATAAACCAGTGTATGTGGGTGAGGGAAGAGGGCTATGCTCAGTCTACACTGTGGTGTGCTGTCAATGAGAGTTTCCTAACTTGGCTGCACAGGGAGGAGGCTGGGTCCTGGAGAGACATGGCATCAAAGAGCACCTCTTGAGAGCAAGGGTGGGAGGGAAACCAAACTCTTTATGTTAACTCTGGATCCTTGAAACTGGACCTTATCTTATCATTAACCTTATATTTTGACTCTCATCTATGACCCTTACTTTAACCCTGACCCTGAACTCAAAATCCTGTCCTTACCTTTCAACTCTGATTCTGGCTCTGGTTCTGGGCATATGTATGAACCCAGTGTCATAGCGCTAATAAGGACAAGCTACAATGATGCTGGTGGCATCCAGGACAATATATGGAAAATATAAGTTCTCAGGTTCCCTGTAGAGGGTGAATATACTCATGTTTAACAAATTAGGTTTCTTTCTTTTTTCATCCTTTTGAGTTTCTAGTATTATAACAATATACTTCATATTTCTTGTAACAAGAACTTTTGAGATCTACTGTCTTAGCAACTTTCTAATATGCAACATGGTGTTATTAACTATAGTCACCATTATGTCCCAAAATGAATTGATGTTACATCTGGAAGTTTGACCTTATATCCACTTCACCCATTTCCTTCACCAAAATGTTTTTATGATGAGCACCGGGTGTTATATGCAACTAATGAATCATTGAACACTACATCAAAAACCAATAATGTACTATACGTTGGCTAACTGAACATAATAAAAAATAAATAAGTAAATGAATAAATAACATATTTTATTTATTTTGAGAGACAGAGAGAGAGAGCATGAGTGTTGGGAAGGCCAGAGGGGGAGGGAGAAACAGACTCCTCCCTGAGCGCAGAGCCTGACATGAGGCTCCATCCCACAACCCTGAGGTCATGACCTGAGCCAAAACCAAAAGCCAGGTGTTCAACCAATTGAGCCACCCAGGCACCTCCCCCATATCCTTTTTTTTTTATTTAAATTCAATTAATTAACGTATAATGTATTATTGGTTTCAAAGGTACAGGTCTGTGATTCATCAGTCTTATGTAATACCCAGTACTCATTACATCACATGCCTTCCCCAATGCCTATCACCCAGTTACCCCACCCCTCCACCCACTTCCCCTCCATCAACCCTCAGTTTGTTTCCTATGATTAAGAGTCTCATATGGTTTGTTTCCCTCTTTGGTTTTGTCTTCTTTTATTTTTTCCTCTCTTCCCCTATGATCCTTTGTTTTGTTTCTTAAATTCCACATATCAGTGAGGTCATATGATAGTTCTCTTTCTCTGACTGAATTATTTTGCTTAGCATAATACCCTCTAGTTCCATCCATGTTATTGCAAATGGCAAGATTTCATTTTTTTGATGGCTGAGTAATATTCCATTGTATATATGTACCACACCTTCTTTATCCATTCATCTATTGATGGACATCTGGACCTTTTCCATAGTTTGGCTATCACGGACATTGTTGCTATAAACCTTGGGGTGCAGGGACCCCTTCGGATCTCTATATTTGTATCTTTGGTGTACATACACTGTAGTGCAATTACTGGGTCATAGGGTAACTCTATTTTCAACTTTATGAGGAACCTCCATACTGTTTTTCAGAGTGGCTTCACCAGCTTGCATTCCCACCAAGGTGTAAGAGGATACCCCTTTCCCTGCATCCTCAAAAACAGCTGTTGTTTCCTGAGTTGTTCATTTTAGCCATTCTGACTTGTGTGAGGTGGTATCTCATTGTGGTTTTGATTTGAATTTCCCTGATGCCTACTAATGTTGAATGTTTTTCATGTGTCTGTTGTCCATTTGGATGTCTTCTTTGGAGAAGTGTCTCTTCTTGTTTTCTGCCATTTCTTGACTGGATTATTTGTTCTTTGGGTGTTGAATTTGATAAGTTCTTTGTAGATCTTAGATACTAGCCCCTTATCTGATATGTCATTTGCAAATATCTTCTCCCATTCTGTCGGTTGTCTTTTGGTTTTTTGATTGTTTCCTTTGCTGTGCAGAAGCTTTTTATCTTGATGAAGTCCCAAAAGTTCATTTTTGCTTTTCTTTCACTTGCCTTTGGAGATGTGTCTAGCAAGAAGTTGCTTGTCTGAGGTCACAGAAGTTCCTGCCTGTGTTCTCTTCTAGGATTTTGATGTATTCCTGTCTCACACTGAGCTCTTTCATCCATTTTCAGTCTATTTTTGTGTATGGCGTAAGAGAATGGTCCATTTTCACTTTTCTGCATGTGGCTGTCCAATTATCCCAACACCATTTGTTGAAGAGATTGTCTTTTTTCCATTGGATATTCTTTCCTGATTTGTCAAAGATTAGTTGACCATAGAGTTGAGGGTCCATTTCTGGAGTCTCTATTCTGTTCCATTGATCTATGTGTCTGTTTTTGTGCCGGTATCATGCTATCTTGATGATTACTGCTTTGTAATACAGCTTGAAGTCTGGAATTGTGATGCCACCAGTTAGGGTTTTCTTTTCAACATTCCTCTGGCTATTTGGGGTCTTTTATGGTTCCATACAAATTTTAGAACTATTTGTTCCAGCTCTGTGGAAAAAGTTGATGGCATTTTGATAGGGATTACGTTGAATGTGTAGATTGCTCTGGGTAGCATAGGCATTTTAACAATATTTGTTCTTCTAATACACGAGCATGGAAAGTTTTTCCATTTTTTTGCATTTTCCTCAATTTCTTTCATGAATATTCTATAGTTTTCTGAGTATATATCCTTGCCTCTTTGGTTGGGTTTATTCCTGGGTATCTTATGGTTTTGGGTGCAATTGTAAATGCAATCGACTCCTTAATTTCTCTTTCTTCTGTCTCAGTGTTGGTGTATAGAAATGCAACTGATTTCTGTGCATTGATTTTATATCCTGCCACTTCAATGAATTCCTGTATCAGTTTTAGCATTTTTTTCCTGGAGTGTTTTGGTTTTCCACATAAAGTATCATGTCATCTGTGAAGAGAGAGAGTTTAATTTCTTCTGTGCAGATTCAGATGCCTTTTATTTCTTTTTGTTGTCTGATTGCTGAGGCTAAGATTTGCAGTGCTATGTTGAACAACAGTGGTGAGAGTGGGCATCCCTGCTGTGTTCCTGACCTTAGGGGAAAAGCTCTCAGTTTTTCCCCATTGAGAATGATATTCACTGTGGGCTTTTTGTAGGTGGCTTTTATGATATTGGGGTATGTTCCTTCTATCCCTACACTGTGGAGAGTTTTAATCAAGAGAATGATGCTGTACTTTATCAAATGCTTTTTCTGCATCAATTGAGAGGATCATAAGGTTCTTGTCTTTTATTTATGTAGTGTATCACATTGATTGATTTGTAGATGTTGAACCAAACTTGCATCCCAGGAATAAATCCCACTTGATGGTGGTGAATAATCCTTTTAATGTACTGTTGGATCCTATTGGCTAGTACCTTGGTGAGAATTTTTGCATCTGTGTTCTTCAGGGATATTGGTCTGTAATTCTTCTTTTTGCTGGGGTCTTTGTCTGAGATTGGGACCAAGGTAATGCTGGCCTGATAGAATGAGTTTGTGTTTTCCTTCCATATCAATTTTTTGAAACACCTTCAAAAAATAGGTATTATTTCATCTTAAATGCTTGATAGAATTCCCCTGGGAAGGGGCGCCTGGGTGGCACAGCGGTTAAGCGTCTGCCTTTGGCTCAGGGCGTGATCCCGGCGTTATGGGATCGAGCCCCACATCAGGCTCTTCCACTGTGAGCCTGCTTCTTCCTCTCCCACTCCCCTGCTTGTGTTCCCTCTCTCGCTGGCTGTCTCTATCTCTGTCAAATAAATAAATAAAATCTTTAAAAAAAAAAAAAGAATTCCCCTGGGAAGACAGCTGGCCCTGGACTGTTCTTTGTTGGGAGATTTTTTACTAGTGATTCAATTTCCTTGTTGGTTATGGGTCTGTTTAGATTTTCTATTTCTTCCTGTTTCAGTTTTGGTAGTTTATACATCCCTAGGAATGCATCCATTTCTGCCAGATTGCCTAATTAGTTGGCATATACTTGCTCATAATATGTCTTATAATTGTTTGTATACCTTTGGTGTTGATTATGATTTCTCCTCTTCCATTCGTGATTTTATTTATTTGGGTCCTTTCTCTTTTCTTTTTCATAAGTCTGGCCAGGGATTTATTGATTTTATTAATTCTTCCAAAGAACCATTTCCTAGTTTTGATGATGTGTTCTACTGTTCTTTTGGTTTCCATTTCATTGATTTCTGCTCTAGTCTTTATTATTTCTCTTCTCCTGCTGGGTTTAGACTTCATTTGCTATTATTTCTCTAGCTCCTTTAGGTATAATGTTAGGTTGTGTATTTGAGACCTTTCTTGTTTCTTGAGAAAGGCTTGCATTGCTATGTACTTCCCTCTCAGTACCTCCTTTGCTGCATCCCAAAGATTTTGAACAGTTGCACTTTCATTTTCATTTGTTACCATGAATTTTTAAAATTCTTCTTTAATTTCCTGGTTGACCTATTCATTCTTTGTAGGATGCTCTTTAGCCTCCATGTGTTTGAGTTCTTTCCAAATTTCCTTTTGTGATTGAGTTCCAGTTACAGAGCATTGTGGTCCAAAAATATGCAGGGAATGATCCCAATGTTTTGGTACCAGTTGAGACCTGTGTTGTGACCCAGTATGTGATCTAGTCTGGTGGATGTTCCACGTGCACTCAAGAAGAATGTGTATTATCTTGCTTTTGGATGGAATGTTCTGAATATATCTGTAAAGTCCATCTGGTCCAGTGTGTCATTCAAAGCCCTTGTTTTCTTGTTGATCTTCTGCTTAGATGATCTGTCCATTGCTGTGAGTGCAGTGTTAAAGTCCCCTACTATTATTATCAGTGTGTTTCTTTAATTTTGTTAATAGTTGGCTTATATAATTGGCTGCTCACGTGTTAGGGGCATAAGTATTTGCAATTGTTAGATCTTCTTGTTGGATAGACCCTTCAAATATGATATAGTGTCCTTCCTCAACTCTTATTACAGTCTTTGGTTTAAAATCTAATTTGTCTAATATAAGGATTGCCACTCCAGCTTTCTTTAGATGTCCATTAGCATGATAAATAGTTTTCCACCCCCTCACTTTAAATCTGGAGGTGTCTTTGGGTCTAAAATGAATCTCTTGCAGACAACATATGGATGATTCTAGCTTTTTTTTTTTTAATCCAATCTGATACACTGCGTCTTTTGATTGGGGCATTTAGCCCATTTACCTTCAGAGTAACTACTGAAAGATATAAATTTTTTCCTTTTTTTTAATTTTCTTATTTTAGTCACCATACTGTACTTCATAGTTTTTGATATAGTGTTCCATGATTCATTATTTGCATATAACACCCAGTGCTCATTGCAATATGTGCCCTCCTTAATACCCATCACAAACTGAGGGTTTCAGAAGGGTGGGGGTGAGGGGATGGGTTAGCCTGGCGTTGGGTATTAAGAAAGATATGAATTTACCCAGGTGATGGGTAATATTTCTTGTAGGGCTCATTTGGTGATCACAGATTCTTTTAGTTTCTGTTTGTCCTGGAAGCTTTTTATCACTCCTTCTATTTTGAATAACATCCTAGCAGGATAAAGTATTCTTGGCTGCATATTTTCTTCATTCAGCACCCTGAATATATCGTGCCCATCCTTTCTGGCCTGTCAGGTCTCTGTGGAGAGGTCTGCTGCCAATCTAATGTTTCTACCCTTGTAGGTTACAGACCTCTTGTCCTGAGCTGCTTTTAAGATGTTCTCTTTGTCTCTGAGATTTGCAAGTTTCACTATTATATATCAGGGTGTTTACCTATTTTTATTGATTTTGAGGGGGGTTCTCTGTGCCTCCTGGACTTGGATGCTTGTTTTCTTCCCCAGGTTAGGGAATTCTCTGCTATGATTTGCTCCAATATACCTTCAGCCCTCTCTCTCTTTCCTCTTATTCTGGGATCCCAATTACTCTAATACTATTTTGCTTTATGGTATCACTTATCTCTCAAATTCTCCCCTTGTGATCCAGTAGTTGTTCATCTCTCTTTTTCTCAGCTTCTTTATTCTCCATCATTTGGTCTTCTGTATCACTAATTCTCTCTTCTGCCTCATTGATTTTATCAGTTAGGGCCTCCATTTTTATATTGTGTCTCATTAATAGCCTTTTTGATTTTGATTTCATTAGATATTAGTTCTTTTATGTCTCCAGAAAGGTATTTTCTAGTGTCTTCTATGTTTTACCAAGCCCAGCTAATATCTTTATAATCATTATTCTTAACTCTAGTTCTGACATCTTATTTATGTCCATACTGATTAGGTCCCTGGCAGTCACTACTGCCTCTTGTTCTCTTTTTTGAGGTGAGTTTTTCCATCTTATCATTCTGTCCAGGGAAAAATAGATGAATGAGAGAACAAAATTCTAAAATGGGAACAACGACCCCAGAGAAATATACCCTAAGGAAATCAGAAGAGACCTGATACTGGAAGAACAAGAAGAAGAAGAAGAAGAAGAAGAAGAAGAAGAAGAAGAAGAAGAAGAAGAAGAAGAAGAAGAAAGAAGAAGAAGAAGAAGAATTATTTAAATAAAGAATAGAAAAAAAAAATAAAAAGAAGGAAAGGAAAAAAGAATATAATCAGACAGGTAAGAAGAATAGAGTAATACACTGGAGTCTGTATGTATTTTGGTCTGTTTTTTAAAAACTAGATCACAAAATTACCAAGAAAGAAAAACTTATATATGTACAATAATAAAATTAAATTCAATGAAAGGATAGAATGTAACTAAAAATGAAAATTAAAAGAAGAAAAAACAAAAGAGAAAAAACCAACAACAACAAAAAGGAAGGGATATAAACTGACAAGTGAACAGAGCAGAGGCATACACTATCTTTGGAGTGTATTTTGATCAGTTAGAAGAAACTACATCTCAAAACTGTAAAGAAAGAAAAACTTATATATGTACAAAAATAAAATTAAATACAATGAAAGGATAGAATGTAACTGTAAAAATGGAAATAAAAAAATATTTTAAAAAGGAATTGATAAAATAAATCGGTTGAGAAAGGAAAAAAAAATTTTTTTTTTTAAATTTAAGTTGAAAGACTAAAGAATCGTGGGAAAAAGCCATAAATTCTATGTGCTCTAGTCCCCTGGCACTGGAGTTTTGCAGTTCTCATTGGTTGGTAAACTTGATGTTGGCTGGATGTTCTTGCTGATTTTCTGGGGTAGGGTCTGTTGCTTTGATTCTCAAGTGTCTTTGCCCCAGGCAGAATTGTACTGCCCTTGCCAGAGGGCCTGGCTAAGTAATCTGCTCCAGTTTGATCTTTGTGGCTTTTGTTCCCTGAAGGCTTTCCTCACAGCTTTAGAGGGTGAGAATGAAAGTGGCAGCCTCCAAACCTCCAGCCTAGGAGCCAAAAGCTCAGGGCCTCACTCCTCAATGTGCCCTCAGAGAAAAGCAGTCAATCACTCCTGTCTCCCTGGTCTCCAGCCACACTCTGTGCTCACCAAGCCTGTTATGGAGCATTTCTATCTCTGGCACATGACCCCATTTAGAGTCTCCAAACCCTGCAGACTCCTGGGGCGCACTCCCGCGCTGCTCCTCCTAGGGGAGGAAGGGGGTCTCACTGGTTCTGCTGCTTACCTGGCCCCTGTTCACAGAGCAGTTGCCCAACTGTGCTGCAGTTCACAGTTTATGGCAACCCCGAGCTGAGAGCCCATTCCTGGGCTCACTGTTTGCCACCAGCTTCCCAGCTCTGATGCTTGGGAATTCTGCTGCACTCAGGCACATCTGGTCTTCCTGTGACCCTGAGGATCCTGAGACCACACTGTCCTAGCTAAAGTTCCACCCCTGCTTAGCCACCTGAGTGATGTGCTTCACTGGAGCAAACTTCTAAAAGTTCCAATATTGTGCTCCACTGCTATATCATTTGCCAGTAGCCAGCTTATACAGGCTCCTGCCCCCATGGTTTAGCTTCCCATGTATCACCTGGGATTCACTTCTCCACACATCCTACCTTGCAGAAAGTGGTCACTTTTCTATTTGTAGAGTTGCAGCTATTCTTTTCTTAGATCCCTGGTTGAGTTCACAGGTGTTCAGAATGATTTGATAGTTATCTAGGTGAATTCCTTGGACCAGATGAAACTAAGGTTCCTACTCTTCAGCCACCCTGGACTCCTCACTCCCCCAATATGCTTTTAAAGGCACAAAATAATGTGTTTAAAAAAATATTCTCCTAGTAAATTAACTTCAACATTATCAGACTTTATTATAGGATGAAGACATTAATTAAGTATGGGGACTTGGATAATGATATGGTATTCTTAGAAAGAGCATACCTGGCACTAACCACAAGTCTCTCCCCCACTGAGGCAACTGATGAGACCATCAAGGATTTTCATTGCTGATGTCAGGATGTTTATTTCTAGCATTTCCACTTGATTCTGTTTTTATATTTCCCATCACTGCTCTTCCATCTTCTCATGCATGCTTTCCACTTTCCACTAGATCTTTGGTTTTAAGGTCCTTGTCTAAGAGTTCCAACATCTCTGTCATTTCTGAACCGGTCCTATTGATGTGTCTTTTGAGTGTCGTAGTTTTTCCCTTGCTATTTTGTGTGTATAGTTTCTTTAAATTCAATGCTCAACATCACGTGTGGTACAGGAAAAACTGAGGTAAATAGTAATTATCCTGGAAATGGGCATGACTCTTACTCTGTCAAGCCATTGATGTGGAAAGTTGAAACAATCCAGACAAGAGTTGAGCTAAATTTGGTATTTGTTGTTAGCATTACTTCTTTTGTGCCAAGACTTCAAATTCCTGCAGGAGAGTCATTTCACCACCTTGGGCATAGGGCACAAGGCTGGGGTGTTGGGATGCCTTTAGTTCAGGTTTAGTGTCCATACTTAGCTTTCAGCCACTGCAGCTTGCTTGTGCCAGGTCCAACCTTCTCCATTGTTCTTGAGTCCCTCCTGTAGTGGATGGCTGCTTGTTACAGGTTCTGGGCTCATAGTGAGGGGCAGACAATCCTCTGTGTTCTGATCCATCTGAGCCCTGTGCACACTTTTGCACCTGGGGAGGGTGTTCCTGTCCCTCTTCCCTCTGGTGCCCATGCTGCTCGGGGGGTAAGATGCCTGCCTCACAACTAACTCCCTCTCCCTCAGGGCTTGGTTTCAGTATAGCATCCTGGGCCCAGTAAGTCTTCCTGCCCTGCCCTCAAGGGCACAGGGCTTTTGCTTCTATCTGTCTCCAGGAGCACTGAGTCATTGCCTGCACCTTTCCTCACAACTTTGGCATCTTGAGGAAGAAGGGTTAGGTAGGTGGTGGTTTCATGCCAGATCCACACAGCTCAGTCCCTCTTGCATATCTGCATCACTTAGAGCACTCTCCCTTAGCTTTGCCTCACCTCATCTTTCTTGTAAGCTTCTGGAAAGAGAATGAAAGCCCCCTCCCTTTCCTGTCCAAGCCACCCAGCTATTCTAGCCCAAACTTGGGCTCTGACAATTCATTAGCATTTGGGCAGACTTCTTCCTTCCACACTATGGCTTCCTCCCTGCTCCCCTTTAGAGGGCTCTGTCCCTCCAAGGATTTTAGGCTGCTTCATAGCTCTGTGAGGGTAAGGAAAGTTTGACCTGTGGTTTGTCTGGCTCTTTCTTGTCATTAGGGTAACACTCATTAGTTTCTACATCCTTGGTGGAAGCAGAAATCACATTTTCCTAATAGCTTTCCCTTGGTGAAGTGCACTCATGCCAGGAAATATCTTCCATGTTATAAAGAGACTTGTGGAGGAGGTTCACGCCCAATCGTGATTTGTCGTAAATAGGACTGAAGTTGTTTACACCAGCAATTACTTAATATACAATGAACATCTATTCTATGTGAGCTCTGATTGCATTAAGGAAATATATCTTGTAGGGTTTTTTAACGAGTGATGCTAACGCCCATGTGTAGAAAGATATTTTTGTTTGATTGACACTCCTCCTTTCCTCTTGTTTTTTATTTTGGTCTGGGTAAGAAGCAGAGTTTGAAAGATGGATGAATTCTCAATAACCCATTATAGACTGAGTCAGTGCTCAGTTCCCTTTGATCAACAACAGGCTTTAAGGTAAAATTTTGCAGAGTGGTGGTCAGGAATAAAAATATCTCCATTCGAGCAAGACCTTCTCCAAGACATGCCCGTTTTCCTGGAAGCAAAAATCATTTTATTAATTGACTTGTGTGAAGATTGACAAAGGAAAATGGAAATTTTTATCTTACAGAGTTCTGTTCTTTGCCCACCAAGGATGGTTGAGACCTGGAGCCTGCTGTCTGCAGGTTACCCATCAGAATGACAGGACAGGAAGCTCCCCTGGGTGATCATCTCCAGGTACCAGAGGGAAGTGACATGAGTATTGTTTTCAGAAAAGTTCACATTGAGCTGGAGGGGCAACCTCCTTCACATTCTGGAGATTAATGTCATGTGTGTTTAGAAATAATTTGAGGAGAGGGGTTAAGATGGTGGAGGAGTAGGGGACCCCTTTTTCAGCTGGTCCTCTCAGTCGAGTTGGATAGGTACCAGACCAGCCTGAACATCCACAGAATCAGCCTGAGACGCAGGAAGATACATCTGGATCTCTACAAATGAACATCCCCAGCGCTGAGTATTGAGGAGACATGGAGACCCTACCCAAACAGGGTTGCCTGAGTATTGGCGCAGCAGGCCCCTCCCCAAGAAGGCAGGCTGAAAAATCAAGAAGCCCACATCCCTAAGATCCCTATAAAACAAGGGTGCACGGCCTGGGTCCTGGTCAATAATTTGGGCTCTGGACAACCCCGCAACCTCTCCTCATCAGAATGACGAGAAGGAGAAATCCCCCCCAGCAAAGAAAAGACAATGAGTCTGTGGCCTCTGCCACAGAACTAATGGATATGGATGTAACCAAATTATCAGAAATGGAATTCAGAGTAACAATGGTCAAGATGATGTGTAGACTTGAAAAAAGTATTAACGAAAATGTTAATGAGAATATAGAATCTCTAAGGGCAGAAATGAGAGC
>NW_024426885.1:69387-69619 GCF_017311325.1 Ursus maritimus
AAACTTTCTCTCTTCGCAGATGACATGATACTCTATATGGAAAACCCAAAAGAATCCACGCCCAAACTATTAGAAGTTATAGAGCAGGGGCGCCTGGGTGGCACAGAGGTTAAGCGCCTGCCTTCAGCTCAGGGAATGATCCTGGCGTTATGGGATCAAGCCCCACTTCAGGCTCTTCCGCTATGAGCCTGCTTCTTCCTCTCCCACTCCCCCTGCTTGTGTTCCCTCTCTT